>NW_024113872.1:0-68480 GCF_003073215.2 Triticum urartu
TATACTGACCGTAGTGTCATGATATGTGTTGGGGCGACGACCAAGGTCGAGGCCCTGAAAAAGGCCCTGGACGAAGCCAAGGGGAAAGCTGTCAAGGAGCAGGCCGCTCATAAGAAGGTTAAGGCCAGGCTGAACGAGGTCCAGCAAGAGCTCCAAGATGCTGTGAAGAAGTATGAGGCCTTGGAGGGAGATGTTTCGGCTCGAGAGGCCGAACTCTCAAAGGCTCCCGAAAGCGCGGAAGCGGCCCGGGTTGAAGCCCAGGATGCCCTCCAGGAGATCCAGGAGGCCAAGAGGATCGCAGTGGGTAAGGCATTTAGTATGCAAAGCAAGTATGTGAGGAAGAAATATCTCCTACTAACCCGGATTCGGAGTTCTCCAGGGGCATTTGCAGATCTGCCGCGCAGTGTGTCTGACGCCGCGGAGTTCTTCCGAGCTGAAGAAGGGAGCTCGACGGAGAAGTTGTTCTGGTCGCAGTATCTTGCGCCAGAGCATCCCGTGCCCTTCACCGATCAGCTAAAACAGCTGGTGGAGCTGCATAGGGTGGCCGAACTGGCCATGAAGGATTTGATAATCCGGCTGTGGCTAGCCGAAGCTATGCCCGATAGCTACTTCAGACTCGTGAAGCGGCTGGTGAACGCCTGTCCTCGGCTGGACATCATGAAGCGGTCGGCCTGCATTGAAGGTGCGAGCATGGCCTTCGCCCGCGTCAAGGTGTGGTGGGCGAAGATGGACGCCGTCAAGCTGACGACCGAGGGGCCGCTAGAGGGCAAGGAATACCGCACACCAGAGCGGTATTTTGCAGATGTCCTGGAGGGGCCGCGCATTGTAGCAACGCAATGTGCGCAATACATTATTTTCGAATGAATAGAATCATGTTGTCTTTGCCCTATATGATGAAACAAAATCGTTATGTAATATAATGTTTAGTTAAAAAATTTCTCCTCCTGTGCGGCCGTGTTATGTGAAATCTGAGAGTTGGCCAGTCGTCAGCTTCTGCCCCCACATAGGAAATACGGGGGTGTTCGGGATGTAATCTAAACACTCTTGATCCAATTGTTTGGTCCTTGAAGGAGGTGTTTAGCGCGACGAACCAGGCAATCAGACTATACGGCTTTAGCACCCTCACTTAGCCATATGAGTTTGACAAATAGAAATATAGGCGTAGCCCCTAGTATCCAGACTAGGATGCTGTAAACACTTGATCGGGTAAGTACCAATCCTTCGCGAAATGCGGAAAACATCTCTAAGGATTTGAGACCTCCAAAGAGCTGACCGGTTCTTGCCGCATCATGACAGTCAATTTTCGGCTTTCTCTACTGAGGTGCTCACTTGGGTAAACTAGGGCACAATCGCAGTAGTTCTCCCTTTACTACCCTAGCCGATACAACGGAACATAAGGTAGTAAGCACAGGAGCCGGGCAATCCAACTTTTGACCAAAGACATGATTCAGAGCCAATGCATATAGTGCTAAGTTCGGGGTGCCAAACGATACTATAGAAGTGTTCGGACTTTTGTTGCCATCTTGTGGGGCGCTATGAAGCCCCTGGCAAACTGAAACGCACCCGAGTGTACGGGTGTTATCTGATAGGATTACCAGAAAGGAAAAGACAAAAAGGAAGAAAAAGAAGAACAAGTGGTAGGCTAGACCCGTAAAATTTGGGCCGCAAACTGTTTCTATTATAATTTCCTTGGTGCGTTAAAGCGCATTTATACAAGTAGTGTGGTAAGCAGAAGGCTATTTACTATGCCTTAACCAAGGGAGAGCTGCGTGTGGGTCCTGAAGACAGGTAAAGGGATCGTTAAAGAAACGACCTAAAAGATTCCCCAGTACGCCCATGCTTCTTGTCACCTTGGTATTTTTATCCTTCAAAAAGAATCGATGGTCAAGCCGCCAGAAAAGGCCTGTAAAAAAGGGAAAAAGAAATAGTGAAATTATGTGTGTCCGGGGCGGTAGAGCCATGTTGCGGATCACAAGCTGATTATGCCTCCATCTGGGTCCATGGTATTTTTAGTGCGTAATTATGTACGCGCGGTACAATTGCCGCCACTTGGTCAGGACGGGGACGGAGGCCAAATTGCTAGTCAAGCTCCTGACGAGCCGAGCTGTCCTTCTACGGAATGGTTCAGACTCTCTTGACAGTGTTTGGGGCATTGGTCGCCGAATTGAGTTTCTGCCTGAAAAGGCCGCCCTGTACCTCTGCCGCTAAGGCAGTGGTGTGCTCCTCGGTGCGGAGGGAGCGTTCCGTGTTTCCATTGACAGTTATGACGCTGCATGGTCTGGGCATCTTGAGCTTGAGATAAGCGTAGCGTGGCACCGCACTGAATCGAGCAAATGCGGTTCGTCCGAGCAGTGTGTGGTAGCCGCTGCGAAAGGGGACGATATCGAAGATTAACTCCTCGCTTCGGAAGTTTTCTGGAGATCCGAAGACAACCTCTAGTGTGATTGAGCCCGTATAGCGGGCCTCTATGCCCGGTATGACTCCTTTAAAGGTAGTCTTTGTGGGCTTGATCCGCGATGGGTTAATGCCCATTTTGCGCATTGTATCCTAATAGAGCAAGTTGAGGCTGCTGCCACCGTCCATCAGGACTCGCGTTAGGTGGAACCCATCAATTATTGGGTCCAGGACCAGTGTGGCTGAACCACCGTGACGGATACTGGCCGGATGATCCCGGCGATCAAAAGTGATCGGGCATGACGACCATGGATTAAATTTTGGGGCAACTGGCTCTATCACATAGAAGTCCCTGAGCGCGCGCTTGTGCTCCCTCTTGGGGATGTGGGTAGCGTATATCATGTTCACTGTTTTGACCTGAGGGGGAAGTTCTTCTGTCCCCCTGTGTTCGGCGGCCGGGGCTCCTCGTCGTCGTCTTCGCTTTGCAATCCCTTATCCTTGTTTTCGGCATTTAAGTTACCGGCCTGTTTAAAAACCCAACAAGCTCTGTTGGTGTGATTGGGTGGTTTGTTTGGGGTGCCGTGAATCTGGCACGGACGATCAAGTATGCGGTCCAAGCTAGATGGGCCCGAATTGTTCTTTTTGAACAGCTTCTTCCACTGACGGGACTTAGAGCCACTGAATCCGGCATTGACCGCCGTATCCTCGGTGTTGTCATTGTTATTTCGACGCTTGTATCTGTTGCGTCGAGACTTGTCGTTGTTATTTTTAGCTTCAGGGGTGCCGGTGTCGCTTGCATTGCTTTTGCTACGGGCCAGCCAACTATCCTCGCCCGCACAAAAGCGGGTCATGAGTGCCGTGAGGGCCGCCATGGACTTTGGCTTCTCTTGGCCGAGGTGGCGGGCGAGCCATTCGTCGCGGACGCTGTGTTTAAAGGCCGCTAGGGCTTCGGCATCCGGATAGTCGACGTTCTAGTTATTTTTAGTTAAGAACCTAGTCTAGAATTTCCTGGCGGACTCTCCGGGCTGTTGGACTATATGGCTTAAGTCGTCAGCGTCCGGAGGTCGGACATATGTACCTTGGAAGTTATCAAGGAAGGCTTCTTCCAAGTCCTCCCAGTTGCCGATGGAATTTTCGGGCAGGCTGTTCAACCAGTGCCGGGCCGGTCCTTTGAGTTTGAGGGAGAGGTATTTAATGGCATGGAGGTCATCGTCGCGGGCCATATGAATATGGAGAATGAAGTCTTCGATCCATACCCCGGGGTCTGTGGTTCCATCGTATGATTCTTTATTCACGGGTTTGAACCCTTCTGGGAATTCATGTTCCATGACTTCGTCGGTGAAGCATTGAGGGTGTGCGTCGCCTCTATATTGGGCCGTATTGCGACGTACCTCTGATGGGGTCCGTCTGCGGCTTTCAGCCCGAGCATGACTAGGTTTATCACGTCCGAATAGATGGCCGTCGTCACGTATCGAGGCACGTCCTCGCGATCCATAGATCGATCTGGTATGTACTGCTTTATTGTTCAGGTCTTGTCGAAGGTCATATGTATGACCGTGAGCTGATTTACCTCTGCCTTTGCGATGAGGCAGGGCGGGCTGGTGTTCGGCTTGAGTTGCCGCTTTATCCCGACCATGTGGTGGTCGGTCTGCCGCATTACGCGATGGTGGTATGTGTTCCGGTGCCTCGTCGTCGAACTGAGGTAGCAATTTGCGCTTCGGGTAGCTATTGGCTAGGCGCTTGAGGCCGTATTCTTCGACTGCTAGACATCGGTCCATTTATCGTTGAGCAGATTGGTCGGCTTGAAGCTGCTGCTTCTTCTTCAGGCTCCTTGCAGTGGCTATTAGCTGGTGCTTGAAGCACTCATGCTCAAGAGGTTCCTTAGGCACGATGAAATCCTCAGTGCCGAGGCTCACCTCATCCTCGGAGAGCGGAAGATAATTACTATTTACCAAGGCTAACCTGCCCATCTTCCCATTCATCCTGTTCGGTAGCTGTGTCAACGGGGTCTTCGTTGTCTTCGGCACCTTCCGGAGTGTTATCTTCTCCTGTGCAGGTGTTACTATCTTTACTGCGATGTGACTTAGAGCGGCGCCGCTGACGCTGGCGCTTCGATTGTATCTCAGGTGGTTTATCCTCAACTGGATCTTTTTTGTCATCACTGCTGTTCTCCTTTGGTGCATCCACCATGTATACATCATACGAGGAAGTGGCCGTCCAGTGTCCGGTGAACGGCGGGTTCTGGCCCTCCTCTTCTCCGGCATCATCGTCCATACCATCGATGTCGTCGGAGCCATAATCGAGCATGTCAGTTAAGTCTTCGACAGTGTCTATGAAGTGGGCGGTGGGTGGGAAGTGAAATTCTCCATCATCAGCCTCCGGTTCGAGCCGGACACAATTCGGCTGTGAGCCTCCCGCTAAAGATAGTGCTCTTAACGAGTATAGCACGTCGCCCAGAGGCGAGTGCCGGAAGATGTCCGCGACACTGAATTCGGCGATCGATGACCGATCATGCTTGACATGCGCGGACACACATAGTTCAGAACTTATAACCGGAAACGAGTCCGTAGCTCCAGTGACACAGACGTTACTTGAAGTTAAGTCTGTGTGCGGCTCCAACGCTGTGGAGTCTGCGGCTTCCGTGGCGGGGTTGAGCTTCCTGTCCTTGGATGGCGCAACCTGCTCCGGATCTAAGGCTAGAGCGGTTTCAGGTGCAATTTCCTAGGTATGGCATGATGACCGGTCTAAGTCATGTTCATTGTGGTGGCTGGGAGCGGCTGTCGTGGTCTCGAATCCGTCGAAGATCAAGTCTTCATGGATATTTGCGATGTAGCTCAAGCTTCCAAATCTGACCTGGTGGCCAGGGGCGTAGCTTTCGATCTGCTCCAGATGGCCAAGCGAGTTGGCCCGCAGCGCGAAGCCGCCGAACACGAAGATCTGTCCGGGGAGGAAGACTTCCCCTTGGACAACATTGTTGTAGATGATTGAAGGAGCTATCAAACCTTTTGAGGACGGCACAATGGAACTCTCAATGAAAGCACCAATGTCGGTGTCAAAACCGGCGAATCTCAGGTAGGGGGTCCCGAACTGTGCGTCTAGGATCAATGGTAACATGAGATAGGGGACACAATGTTTACCCAGGTTCAGGCCCTCTCTGTGGAGGTAATACCCTACTTCCTGCTTGATTGATCTTGATGAATATGAGTATTATAAGAGTTGATCTACCACGAGATCGTAATAGCTAAACCCTAAAAGTCTAGCCTGGCTATGATTATCAGGATCTATCTACGGACCTAGCCCTCCGGTTTATATAGACACAGGAGGGATCTAGGGTTACACAAGGTCAGTTTACAGAAAAAGGAATCTTCATAGTTGATCGCCAAGCTTGCCTTCCACGCCAAGGAGAGTCCTACCCGGACATGGGTAGAGGCTTCGGTCTTTGTATCTTTACGGCCCATCAGTCCGGCCCATATCCAATAGATCGGACACCCGAGGACCCCTTAGTCCAGGACTCCCTCAACTCCTCCAATGGTCCAATTAGTTTTTGTTCTAGTGCTTTACTTATTGCAAATTTTTGCTGCTTAGGTGACCCTGTTCTTGAGCTTGCATGTCAAATTTATGTGGTCAAAAGTAGTTTTAATGCATGATATAGCCTCTAGGCACTTGTAGGAGTAGTTGCTATCAATCTTGTTGAGTTTGGTTCACTTTTATTTTTGAGTTACTAAAAATTTCAAAAAAAATTCAGAATAAGATGAAGAGATTTTGAGGGGCTCTACGAGCCGAAGCTCGAAGGATAAGCAAAGTGAAGAAAATAAGAAGCCCAAATATAATCTCCCTCGCACTACGGAGTTTTCGCCGTGTGAATGGCCTTTTGATGAGTTCTTGAGAGAAGCCGGGATTTATGAAGATTTTTATTATTTGGCTGAGAATGCAGGCCTCACCGACTTCCTCCACGACCAGCATGAACAGTATCTCCTACCCACCAATATTTTTGTGCAAAATTTTCATTTCCATGCTAGGAGATCGCCACCTTCGGTGGAATTTTATTTATATGATGAGCATAAGGAGATGTCACTTTATGATTTTTGCCAGGTTTGTAGGATATCCTTTGAGGGCAGCATAGAGGAACCACATCGTAATGATGTGGAGGGATTTATTGATATGGTTGCTGTAGGGGAAACGAGGAAAGTTTCGGATGCAAGAATCACTAGCATACATTTTCCTGTTCTACGCTACTTCGCAATATTTGCTAGTAGATGCTTAATTGGTCGCGGGAACTATGGAAATCTAAGTGCCCCTGATATTGTTATTTTTCTCCATGCTTTGTTTCGTGATACCACTTTCAGTTTAGGCGCCATTGTTGCTAAATGGTTAAATCTGAACCGTACAAAGGGTCCCATCTTAGGAGGCATCTTTGCCTCGCGCCTTGCTGCACACTTTAACATACCTATTAGGCATTATGAGAAAGAGGAAAAGTTGCTGCCTCATATTTTTATAGATTATAAGAGTATGGTAGCACATGATTTTATTGTTAAGAATAAGAAGAAGCTGTTTAACTATAGACTGATATTTGATAAAGATTACTTTGAGACTATTACCTTAATTGCTCCTTCTTTGTTCAACATATTTTCAGGCATGTACCTTGTTCTGCCGGAGGCCATTCATGCCTACCGGAGCCTGACATCAGCTCCAGAGCCCGAGCCGGAGCCACCACTTGACCCTCACCGTCTGTCTGTTTATCAGTGGGATCCGGAGGATATCGCTAACCAGTGGCACCCTGAGGATCCTCCTCAGTACACCGGAGAGGGCAGCTTTGATCTGTGGCCATAGACCAACTTAGGCCAAAAGCCTAAGCTTGCGGGAGTACGTATTTCTCACCGACATTACATTCATGTTCACACACTCATGCCGGTTGTCCGTGCTCATACTTTTTCATTGCAATATCCATGCTAGTTTATTTTCTTTTTAAGCTTTCTTCCTGTGTGTTTGAAAAACCATAAGAAAAACAAAAAAAAAATAGTTGTAGATTTTAGCTAGTTTACTTTCCATGCCTGTAGTAGTAGTAATTAAAAAGAAAACCCAAAAAGATTTCTCGTTCTTCTTTTGCTTGTTGGGAGCTTTCCCATGTAAATAGTTTTTTTCTTTTTTTTTCTTTGGGGGGTCGAGAGGAGAAGACCATAATGAAAATGTTGAGTGGCTGTCGGTGTCAAAACTGGCGGATCTTGGGTAGGGGGTCCCGAACTGTGCGTCTAAGGCGGATGGTAACAGGAGGCAGGGGACTCAATGTTTTACCCAGGTTTGGGCCCTCTTGATGGAGGTAAAACCCTATGTCCTGCTTGATTAATATTGATGATATGGGTAGTACAAGAGTAGATCTACCACGAGATCAGAGAGGCTAAACCTAGAAGCTAGCCTATGGTATGATTGTATGTTGTCCTACGGACTAAAACCCTCCGGTTTATATAGACACCAGAGGGGCTAGGGTTACACAAGGTCGGTTACAAAGGAGGAGATACACATATCCGTATTGCCTAGCTTGCCTTCCACGCCAAGTAGAGTCCCATCCGAACACGAGACGAAGTCTTCTTCATAGTCTAACCGTCCGACCAATGGAGATAGTCCGGCTGTCCGGAGACCCCCTAATACAGGACTCCCACAGTAGCCCCTGAACCAGGCTTTCAATGGCGATGAATCTGGCGCGCAATATTGTCTTCGGCATTGCAAGGCGGGTTCCTCCTCCGAATATACCACGAAAGAATTTGAATATAAGGATAGTGTCCGGCCCTGCAAAATAAGTTCCACATACCACCGTAGAGAGAATAATATTTCCACAAATCCAATTTGCTGACTTGTTTTGGCAACACGACATTATGTCACGGCCCAGTGATTATTCAAACCGTTTCCTTTAACTAGCCCCGCACATAACGCGAGGCAGTTTTTTGACACATCTTGTCAAAGCAGAGATCGTGTCCCCTTATCACGGGATTCTCATCAATACAGGCATGGGTAACCCAACCGTGCCATCAATTATGGCGCTTGGGGGAGAAGCGAGTTTTACCAGGATAGTGGGGACGCATAGTTTCGTCCGTCCATATAAAGGGATAAGGATTTACCTTTTCATCCACGCCTTCTTCCTCCTTTGCTCCATCCACCTTCGCACACTCGAGCTCCAGCGCCCAAGTTCGCATTTCCCACCTCAACCTTCTCCAACCATGTCCGGAGCGGGAGGCAGGTGGATGGTCTCCTCCGTCATGGAGGGACACATCAAGAAGCTGAGGAGAGCCGGATACTGCCCGACATCGCGCACCGGCTCCCAGATGAGGGGCAGCTCATCCCCACCCCCAGGCCCCATGAGAGGGTAGTGTTCCTCACCCATTTCCTCCGGACTGGGATTTCCTCTCCACCCATTTGTCCGGGGGCTCATGTTCTACTACGGCCTGGAATTTCCACGATCTGGCCCCGAACTTCATCCTCAACATCTCGGCGTTTATCGTCGTGTGCGAGGCCTTCCTCCGCATCAAGCCCCACTTCGGCTTATGGCTGAAGACCTTCAATGTCAAGCCGAAGGTAGTGAGCGGCCGCCAGGCGGAGTGCGGAGGCGCCATGGTGGGCAAGATGCCCAACGTCACATGGCTCGAGGGCTCCTTCGTGGAGACCATAAAGGGGTGGCAATCGGGGTGGTTCTACATCACCGAGCCGCGTGACCCTACATGGGCAGCGCCCCCGAGTTCCGATCTGGCTTCCCCACACGGCTTACCTCCTGGCAAGAGAAGGGCCTGTCCTGGGGTAGTTCGGAGAGCTGACCGGACTCCAAACATGTATTCAAAACATGGTGAACAAGAAGCTCAAACTCTCAACGTAGTCCAGGTCATGCTCAACCGCCGGATCCTCCCGTGCCAACAACGGGCCTTCAACTTGTGGGAGTTCGACCCGGCGCAGCACCGAACTCTGAACAGGCTCTTCGACACAACTCATGAAGATGCCTGGAGGGTGTGTTCAAAGAGCGCCGAGGTCCCTCCCATTACCGAGGATCGCGGATTCAGCGCGAAGCCAAGCCAGTGCGTAAGCTGCTTTTACCTTTCACAGGATACTTATTATTTTTTATAGATTGACTCCATGCGGGATCTAAACTCCCGTACCTTTGACAGGACTGGCAGGAGACGGCCGGACAGATCGACTGTCCGGCTCCTTTGCCCGAAGGCCCAGCAGACGCTCTTCTGGCGAAGATGCTGACTCTGGCTCCTTATACGGTGCCGGAGAAGACCAAGAAGGCCAAGGGAACCCGAAAGAGTTCCCGACGCCAGGCGTCATCGGACTCACCGTCCGAGGACTCTACGACACCTCCCCCGAAGACGAGGCAGAAGAAGATGCTCCCCCTCCAGATGGGGGAGACAAGAAAAGGAAGGCCGCCCCAACTGGGGAGGCCGAAGGGTCCAAGAAGGGGAGGACTCTCCTTCCGGACAGCTCTACCACCGCCGCCGACGGCGAAGACGAGTGGCTGCCCAGGGCCAAGCCCCTGGGGAAGTCGTAAGTATTCGGATACCAGAGTAACTCATAGTATTCCTTTGTCGCACTACTTCACCTAACGCCGAAATATGATTATGCAGGCCGCCGAGCCCTGTATTGATGTATCATCGGACGGCTCCCTGGGCTCGTCGGATATGGATAGCGATCCAGTCCCGACCGCCACCTCCCCTTATCCCGCGAATGACGCCGATGTGTATCTCACGAGGCACCGGGTCGAGGGGAGACAGTCCCGGAGGCGCCTCAAGGCGGCCTCCCGGACTCCGGAGCCGAGGGGACAAGGCCCCTGAGAGCTCCGAGTTCGGCCCTCAGCCGAACACCGCGCCGAACCTTCCAGTGGTTCCGGACTCGGGCAGGCGGCCTCCTTCTAAGAGGGGCGAGACGCCTGTACCGGTGACCTCTGTCCATCCAGAGGCGCACAATCTGCTGGAAGCGCTTCGCAGCGCTTCCATCGACGAGGAGCACCGCACTATCATGAGTGCGGTGATCCAGAAGGTTCAGTCCGCCAAGAGCGGATTGACTGAAGCCTGTGCCAGCCTTCTAACAGGCTTTGAGGTAAGTGTTTAAAATATAGGAAAATATTACCGCATAGACAGTAGCCCCTGATGCTCTGTTCGGTGTTCACAAAGAAAAGCCGAACAGAGGATCAAACAATATCGCAGGAGTCTAATATGAGTATGTCAATATGCGTATGCAGGCTTCGCTGCTGGCGTCCGCCGCACTGACTGCGGAGGTCGCCGTACTGAAGCAGGACCTAAAGGGTCCGGACGAGCTCGGCCTTGCCAAGAGGCAGCTCGAGGAGAACAAAGGTAAGTAGTACCTAGTCTGTGGATATGTATAAAAAGAGTGCGATTGCAAAATGACAGGATCATCGTGAATTTGCCAGGGGCCACGACCGAAGTGGTGACCCTAAAGCAAGCGCTGTCCGAGGCCGAAGATAAAGCGGCCAAGGAGCGCACCGAGCAAGAAAAGCAAGAGGCTCGGGTGGGCGAGGTGCAGCAAGAGCTCCAGGCTCTCGTGACGAAGCACGAGGCGTTGGAGCTTGACTCGAAGACGCGAGAGTCTGAGCTTGCCGCGGCCCTCGAGAGCGCAAAAAGTGCCAAGGCCGAAGCCCAAAAGGCCCTCCAGGAGATCACGCAATGAAGAAGATAGCGGCGGGTAAGGCATTCTATATGCAGAGCAAGCATGTAAAAGTAAATTACCGATTACTTACCCGAATTCGGAGCTCTCCAGGAGCATTCGCAGATTTGCCCCGCAGCGTGTCAGATGCCGCACAATTTTACCAGGCCGAGGAGGGAAGCTCGATGGAGAAGTTGTTCTGGTCTCAGTATACTGGGACCGAACACCCGATGCCTTCGAGAGACCAGCTAAAGCAGCTGGTCGAGCTGCACAAGGCGGCCGAACAGGCCATGAAGGGCTTTATAGTCCGGCTGTGGCCTCGCGACGCCCTTCCGAACAACTACTTCGGCCTGGTGAGGCGGCTTGTGGATGCCTGCCCACGGCTGGAGGTCGTCAAGCGGTCCGTCTGCATCGAAGGTGCACGCCGGGCTTTCGCCCGTGTGAAGGTGCAGTGGGCCAAGCTAGACGCCGTGAAGCTGATCAAGGAAGGGCCGCCGCAGGGCAAGGAGCCTCGCACCCCCGAAATTTATTATGAGGGTGTCTTGAAGGGTGCCTGTCTTGTAGCGTACGAATGTTCAAAGGATGTAATATTTGAGTAAACTTGCTCGTGTGATCCTGTATGATGAAAACTTGTTTCATATGCGCTATGCAACGCTTGTGTGAATTTAAAATATTACCTTCTGTTTGGCTGTTTATCCAATCTGAGAGATGGCTAGTCCTCGGCTTCTGCCCCCATGCCACGAGTGCTGGGGTGTTCAGGATAAACCTGAGCACTCTTATTCCCATGTTTGGGTCCTTCGAGGGAGGTGCTCAGCACAACGAACAAGGTAACCAGACTAATAATGCTTTATCACTCTCACTTAGCCATATAATTCTATAATTTTAAATTTTGGCGAAGCCCCTGGTATTCGAAAGGCCGAATTCGGGGCGCGATACATGCCTTTAAGCCGGACAGGGCCGGCCCCTCGATCTAAGCGGCATAAGTCTTTAGGGATTCGAAAACCTCGCCAAACAGCGACCAGTCTCTCGCCTTATCATGACAGTCAGTTTTAGCTTTCTTTACTGAGGTGCTTTAGCCCAGCAGAACCGGGGCACAATCGCAGTAGTTCTCCTAGCGCAACCTTAGCCGATAGAGCGAAACGTAAGGTACCAAAACATAGGAGCCGGGCAAACCCAACATTTGACCAAAGACATGATTCGGAGCTGACGCATATAATGCTATAAGTTCGGGGTGCCGCACTTGTGAAAGTGTTCGGACTTTTCACATCATATTGTGGGGTACGTAAGCCCCTGGTGTATTGGCCGTACCAAAGTGTACGGTTGCAAGGTGTTATTAATGAACACATATATATGTAACAAGACTGCAATAATAGTCGTAATATTATGTGTTGTTTATTCAAAAAGGTGCGTTAAAGCAAAATGATACAGATGGTGCGATAAGCAAAGAGTAGGACTATGTCCCTTCCAAGGGCAAGCTGAGGAATAGTATTAAATAAAATATTTCGCTTGTTATTGTAATCCACCTGGGAATTCCGTGGTGTGACGTAGCTTTCTGCCTCCTTGGTTGTTGCATCATGTGTTCGGCAATAGTGCTGCCGGACAGGGTTTCCAGAGATTAAGGTCCTGAAAAAGAGAAAAATAACCAAACGGGAAGCCCCTAGTGCGGTTTAAGCCGCACCTTGGGGCGTGCCGCAGTTGTGCCCCCTCCCCACCTGTGCCCATGGTATTTTTAATGCGTAATTATGTACGCATGGCACAAGTTTCGCCGTTTGGCTGGGACTGGGGTGGGGGCCGCATTGCTACGCGAGCTCAGATTGCGCCAGTCGGTCTAGTTGCCGATTGCTCCGAGCGCGCTTGAAGGTGTCCGGGTCTTGAAACGCTGAACTGGTTGATTGCCTTGAGAGGCTGCTTTGCGCTTCTACTGCGAGGGCCGCGGTGTGCTCCTCTGTTCGGAGGGAGCGCTCTGTGTTTCCATTGACTGTAATAACCCCGCGAGGTCCTGGCATCTTGAGCTTGAGGTATGCATAATGCGGTACCGCATTGAATCTCGCAAATGCGGTTCACCCGAGCAGTGCATGATAACCACCGTGGAACAGGACTATATCGAAGATTAACTCTTCGCTTCGGAAGTTATCCGGGGATCTGAAGACCACTTCTAGTGTAATCGAGCCTGTGCAATGGGCCTCTACGCCTGGAATGACGCCTTTAAAGGTCGTTTTTGTGGGTTTGATCCTTGAGGGGTCTATACCCATTTCGCGCACTGTGTCCTGATAAAGCAGGTTCAGGCTACTGCCGCCATCCATAAGGACTCGAGTGAGGTGAAATCCGTCAATGATTGGGTCCAGAACCAGTGCGGCGAATCCGCCATGACGGATACTAGTGGGATGGTCCCTGCGATCGAAAGTGATCGGATAGGAGGACCATGGGTTGAACTTTGGGGCGAGTGACTCCAATGCATATACGTCCCTGAGCGCATGCTTCCGCTCCCTCTTGGGGATGTGGGTTGCGTATATCATGTTCACCATCCGCACTTGTGGGGGAAACCTCTTCTGTCCTCCGGTGTGTGTCTACCGGGGCTCCTCCTCGTCATCGCTATCGAGTATTGGTGTGATTAACTTGCCGGCCTGCTTGAACACCCAACAATCCCTATTGGTGTGATTGGCTGGCTTTTCTGGGGTGCCGTGCATTTGACACGAGTGATCGAGTATACGGTCCAAGCTGGACGGACCCGGCGTACTTTGTTTGAATGGCTTTTTCCGCTGACCGGGTTTAGAGCCTTTGAATCCGGCATTGACTGCCGTATCCTCGGTATTATCGCTGTTAATGCGGCGCTTATGTTTGTTGCGACGTGACCTACTATTGCCGTCCTTGGTATCCAAAGTACCATGGTTCTTTGATATGTTATTACTGCGAGCCAACCAGCTGTCTTCTCCCGCACAAAAGCGGGTCATGAGTGTCGTGAGGGCTGCCATAGATTTCGGCTTCTCCTGACCAAGGTGCCGGGCTAGCCATTCATCGCAGATGTTGTGTTTGAAAGCCGCCAGGGCCTCTGCATCCGGATAGTCGACGATTTGATTTTTCTTTGTTAGGAACCGAGTCCAGAATTGCCTGGCCGATTCTTCTGGCTGCTGAATTATGTGGCTCAAGTCATCGGCATCTGGTGGCCGCACATAAGTGCCCTGAAAGTTGTCGAGGAATGCGGCTTCCAGATCTTCCCAACAGCTAATGGACTATGTTGGCAAGCTGTTAAGCCATTGCCGCGCTGGCCCCTTGAGCTTTAGTGGGAGGTATTTGATGGCGTGTAAGTCATCACCGCGGGCCATGTGGATGCGGAGGAGGAAATCCTCGATCCATACCGCGGGATCTGTTGTGCCGTCGTATGATTCAATATTTACAGGTTTGAAACCTTCTGGGATTTGATGATCCATTACTTCGTCTGTGAAGCATAAGGGGTGTGCGGCGCCTCTGTATTGGACTATATCGCGACGCAGCTCGAATGGGTCTTGCCCGCTGTGTTCGGCCTGGCCGGATTTACTTTTACTGTATCCGGCGTGACGTTTATCATCTCGCATAGTGGCGCACCCTCGTGATCCGTAGATCGATCTTGCATGCTTTGCTTTGTCCTCCAATATGTCTCGCAGATCTGGCATATCTCCCCATGCCTTTTTATTTGAATGGCGTCGGGGTGCAGGCTGAGTTTTTGGCTGGAATGCCTCTCTATCGCGGCCACGAGGTGGCCGATCAGCCACGTCATACGCTTCTTCCTCCAGTCGTTCGCGAGGACTTCAGTCCATCTGTTAGCTAGCAGATCTTGATCAGCTTGAAGCTGCTGCTGCTTTTTCTTAAGGCTGTTTGCCGTGGCTATAAGCCGACGTTTGAAGCGCTCTTGTTCGACGGGATCCTCTGGCACGGCGAATTCGTTGTCGCTGAGGCTTGCCTCGTCTTTGGAGGGGGGCATGTAATTATCATCCTCCGCCTCTCCATCTGCCGCTCTCTCAGGAGGGCTGGCTCCTTCATCCTCCTGCTCTAAATCTTGCTGGAGGAGATTGTTGTTGTCTTCGGCACTATCCGGAGTGTTATTATCTCCTGTGCCGGTATCACCACTTTTGCTTTGGCGGGACTTAGAGCGGCGCCGCTGACGTCGGTGCTTGGGTTGTTTCTTGGAGGGGTCATCCTCCGCTATCTCGTCGCCATTGCCTTCTTTGGGTGTATCCACCATGTATATATCGTATGATGAGGTGGCTGTCTAGTGCCCTGTGGGCAGTGGTTCCTCTTCATCTCCCGCATCGTCGTCCATACCGTCGATGTCTTCAGAGTCGAAGTCGAGCATGTCGGTTAGGTCATCGACAGTGGCTACTAAGTGGGTGGTGGGTGGGCCGCGAATTTCTTCGTCGTCCGCATCCCAGTCCTGCCGGGCATAGTTCGGCCAGGATCCTCCTGACAAGGAGAGAGACCTTAATGAGTTCAGTATGTCGCCAAAGGGCGAGTGCTGAAAAATATCCGCGGAGGTAAACTCCATGATTGGCGCCCAATCGGATTCGATAGGAACGGGCGCAGGCGGTTCAGAGTCCGTGGCCGGAGAGGGATCCGGCAGTTTAACAACACGGCTCTCGTGCAAGGTAAGGTCGATGTTTGGCTCGATCGCCGCTGAGGGTAAGGCCTCCGTGGCGGGGTCCATCCACCCGTCCACGGACGACGCAACTGGCTCCGAATTGAGGGTCGGGGCGGCTGCCTGTGCGATCTCCTGAACATTGTCCGATGGTAGAGCTAAATCGTACTCATCGTGACCGTGTGACGCACAAGGCAGAGGCTCAAATCCGTTGAAGATCAAGTCTCCACGGATATCGGCCGTGTAGTTTAAGCTTCCAAACCTAACCTGTTGGCCAGGGGCATAACTTTCAATCTGCTCCAGATGGCCAAGCGAATTGGCCGGCAGTGTAAAGCCGCCGAACACGAAGATCTGTCTGGGGAGAAAAGTCTCACCCTGGACTGCGTCGCTATCGATGATAGTAGGAGCCATCAATCCTAACGGCGATGTCACCGAGGAACTCTCAATGAAAGCACCAATGTTGGTGTCAAAACCGGAGGATCTCGGGTAGGGGGTCCCGAACTGTGCGTCTAAGGCGGATGGTAATAGGAGGCAGGGGACACAATGTTTTACCCTTGTTCAGGCCCTCTTGATGGAGGTAAAACCCTACGTCCTGCTTGATTAATATTGATGATATGGGTAGTACAAGAGTAGATCTACCACGAGATCAGAGAGGCTAAACCCTAGAAGCTAGCCTATGGTATGATTGTATGTTGTCCCACGGACTAAAACCCTCCGGTTTATATAGACACCAGAGGGGCTAGGGTTACACAAGGTCGGTTACAAAGGAGGATACACATCCGTATTGCCTAGCTTGGCTTCCACGCCAAGTAGAGTCCCATCCGGACACGAGATGAAGTCTTCTTCATAGTCTAACAGTCCGGCCAATGGAGATAGTCCGGCTGTCCGGAGACCCCCTAATCCAGGACTCCCACAGTGGCTCTCATATGCATTACTGTTGATCTAACAAAGAGCCCATATTACCTTGTCTTCTCCCTTGAATTGAATGCTTGCAGATTCCAGCTTAGTCCAATGCATGTGCACTATTATTATTATCCACACTATTCGGTTGTGCAAGTGAAAGGAAATAATGACGATATATGATGGACTGATTGAGATGAGAGAAGCTTGTATGAACTCCACCTGTCTTGTTTTTGTATATGATTAGTTCATCGTTCCTGATTCAGCCTATTATGAATGAAACATGTTTGCAATGACTATTAGAGATTATAGTTGCTCATGCCATGCTTAATTTGCTAGGAGTTTATAATGGTTTACCTTGCGTGCCACCATGCTATTAAAATGGTTGTGATGTGGTATGATAGGGTGGTATCCTCCTTTGAACGACTCGAGTGGCTTGACTTGGCACATGTTCACGCATGTAGTTGAAACGAAATCAACATAGCCTCTACGATATTTATGTTCATGGTGAATTATATCCTACTCATGCTTGCATTCAGTGTTGATTAATTTTAATACATGTTCATGACTGTTGTCGCTCTCGAGCTGGTTGCTTCATAGTCTATTTCTAGCCTTCACTTGTACTAAGCGGGAATACTGCTTGTGCATCCATTTCCATAAGCCCCACAAGTTATTCCATATGAGTCCACCATACCTTCCTATATGTGGTATCTACCTGCCGTTCCAAGTAAATTTGTATGTGCCAAACTCTAAACCCTCAAATGAAATTCTATTTTGTATGCTCGAATAGCTCATGTATCAACTAGGGCTGTCTGTATCTTCCATGCTAGGCGGGTTATTCTCAAGAGGACTGGACTCTGCTCCTCACTCATGAGAAAATGGCTGGTCACTGGGATGCCCAGTCCCATGCTCAAACCAAATCAAAATAATTGCAAACAAAACTCCCCCAGGATTGTTGTTAGTTGGAGACACCCGTTGTTTCGGGCAAGCCATGGATTGATGCTTGTTGGTGGTGGGGGAGTACAAACTTTACCATTCTGCATGGGAACCGCCTATAACATGTGTAGCATGGAAGATATCGAGATCTCTCGGTTGTTATGTTGACAATGAAAGTATACCGCTCAAAATATTATTCATATCTATTTCAAAATCGAGCTCTGGAACCTCTACAAATCCTTGCTTCCCTCTGCGAAGGGCCTATCTATTTACTTTTATGTTGAGTCATCATCCTCTTATTAAAAAGAACCAGTTGGAGAGCACCGCTGTCATTTTTATGCATTACTATTAGTTTACATTGAGTATGATTGTGACTGGATCTCTTTTACCATGAATTACAATTTCTAGTCAGCCCTTGATCTTCAGGGGTGCTCTGCATTTATGTTTTGCGGTCTCAGAAAGGGCTAGCGAGATACCATCTTGTTATATCATATTATGATTGTTTTGATAAAGTGTTGTAATCCAAGATTTATTATTATTTCTCACTAGTTGATTATGCCATTTATATGAGTAAACATGAGACCTAAATGTTATTGTGAATATGGTTAGTTCATAATTTTTGCTGAAAACTTGAATGCTGGCTTTACATATTTACAACAACAAGAGCAAACAGAGTTTGTAGAAGTTTTTCTTTATCACTTTCAGTTTATCAACTGAATTGCTTGAGGACAAGCAAAGGTTTAAGCTTGGGGGAGTTGACATGTCTCCATCGTATCTACTTTTCCAAACAATTTTGCCCTTGTTTTGGACTCTAACTTGCATGATTTTAATGGAACTAACTCGGACTGACGCTGTTTTCAGCAGAATTGCCATGGTGTTATTTTTGTGCAGAAATAGAAGTTCTCGGAATGACCTGAAAATCAACGAAGAATATTTTTGGAATATATAAAAAATACTGGCGAAAGAATCAATGTCAGGGGCCCCACACCCTTTCCACGAGGGTGGGTGGCGCACCTACCCCCCTAGGCGCGCCCCCTGCCTCATGGGCCCCCTGACGCTCCACCGACCTCAACTCCAACTCCATATATTCACGTTCGGGGAGAAAAATCAGGGAGAAGGATTCATCACGTTTTACGACAAGAAGCCACCGCCAAACCCTAATCTCTCTCGGGAGGGCTGATCGGAGTCCGCTCGGGGCTCTGGAGAGGGAAATCCGTCGCCATCGTCATCATCAACCTTCCTCCATCACCAATTTCATGATGCTCACCGCCGTGCGTGAGTAATTCCATTGTAGGCTTGCTGGACGATGATGGGTTGGATGAGATGTATCATGTAATCAAGCTAGTTTTGTTAGGGTTTGATCCCTAGTATCCATTATGTTCTAAGATTGATGTTGCTGTGACTTTGCTACGCTTAATGCTTGTCACTAGGGCCCGACTACCATGATTTCAGATCTGAACCTATTATGTTTTCATGAATATATGTGAGTTCTTGATCGTATCTTGCAAGTCCATAGTCACCTATTATGTGTTATGATCCGTTAACCCCGAAGTGACAATAATCGGGATACTTACCGGTGATGACCATAGTTTGAGGAGTTCATGTATTCACCAAGTGTTAATGCTTTGGTCCAGTACTCTATTAAAAGGAGGCCTTAATATCCCTTAGTTTCCAATAGGACCCCACTGCCACAGGAGGGTAGGACAAAAGATGTCATGCAATTTCTTTTCCATAAGCACGTATGACTATATTCGGAATACATGCCTACATTACATTGATGAACTGGAGCTAGTTCTGTGTCACCCTATGTTATAACCATTGCATGAGGAATCACATCCGACATAATTATCCATCACTGATCCATTGCCTACAAGCTTATTGATATTCACTTATTTACTTTTCCATTGCTACTGTTACAATCATTATAAAACCAAAAACTATTACTTTTGCTACCGTTACCGCTACTATCATATTACTATGCTACTAAATACTTTGCTGCAAATATTAAGTTTCCAGGTGTGGTTGAATTGAAAACTCAGCTGCTAATACTTGGGAATATTCTTTGGCTCCCCTTGTGTCGAATCAATAAATTTGGGTTGAATACTCTACCCTCAAAAACTGTTGCGATCCCCTATACTTGTGGGTTATCAGAGGTTCGGTAGTAACTTGATCTGAAGTTTCATGATCATCATCATGATCTTCCTCACTAATCGGTGTAGGAATCACTGCAACTGATTTATGTGATGAACTGCTTTCCAATTAGGGAGAAGGTACTGTTACCTCATCAAGTTCTACTTTCCTCCCACTCACTTCTTTCAAGAGAAACTCCTTCTCTAGAAAGGATCCATTCTTAGCAACAAATATCTTGCCTTCGAATCTGTGATATAAGGTGTACCCAACAGTTTCCTTTGGGTATCCTATGAAGACGCACTTCTCCTATTTGGGTTCGAGCTTATCAGGTTGAAGTTTTTTCACATAAGCATCAGAGCCCCAAACTTTAAGAAACGACATCTTAGGTTTCTTGCCAAACCATAGTTCATACGGTGTCGTCTCAACGGATTTAGATCATGCACTATTTAATGTGAATGCAGCTGTCTCTAATGCATAACCCCAAAAAGATAATGATAAATCGGTAAGAAATATCATAGATCACACCATATCTAATAAAGTACGGTTACGACGTTTGGACACACCATTACGCTGTGGTGTTCCAGGTGGCGCGAGTTTTGAACTATTCCACATTGTTTTAAATGAAGGCCAAACTCGTAACTCAAAAATTCGCCTCTGCGATCAGGTCATAGAATCTTTATCTTCTTGTTACGATAATTCTCCACTTCACTCTGAAATTCTTTGAACTTTTCAAACGTTCCAGACTTGTGTTTCATTAAGTAGACATACTCATATCTGCTCAAATCATCTGTGAAGGTCAGAAAATAACGATACCCGCCGCGAGCCTCAACACTCATTGGACCGCATACATCGGTATGTATTATTTCCAATAAGTCATTTGCTCGATCCATTGTTCCAGAGAACAGAGTTTTAGTCATCTTGCCCATGAGGCATGGTTTGCAAGTATCAAATGATTCATAATCAGGCGATTCCAAAAGCCCATCAACATGGAGTTTCTTCATGCGCTTTACACCAATATGACCTAAATGGTAGTGCCACAAATAAGTTGCACTATAATTATTAACCTTGCATCTTTTGGCTTCAATATTATGAATATGTGTATCACTACAATTGAGATTCAACAAAAATAGACCACTCATCAAGGGTGCATGACCATAAAAGATATTACTCATATAAATAGAACAACCATTATTCTCTGATTTAAATGAATAACCGTCTCGCATCAAACAAGATCCAGATATAATGTTCATGCTCAACGCTGGCACCAAATAACAATTACTTAGGTCTAAAACTAATCCCGAAAGTAGATGTAGAGGTAGCATGCCGACGGCGATCACATCGACTTTGGAACCATTTCCCACGCGCATCGTCACATCATCCTTAGCCAATCTTCGTTTAATCCGTAGCCCCTGTTTTGAGTTGCAAATATGAGCAACAAAACCAGTATCAAATACCCATACGCTACTACGAGCATTAGTAAGGTACACATCAATAACATGTATATCAAATATACCTTTCACTTTGCCATCCTTCTTATCCACCAAATACTTGGGGCAGTTCCGCTTCCAGTGACTAGTCCCTTTGCAGTAGAAGCACTTAGTCTCAGGCTTAGGTCCAGATTTGGGCTTCTTCCCTTGAGCAGCAACTTGCTTGCTATTCTTCTTGAAGTTCCCCTTCTTCCCTTTTCCCCTTTTCTTGAAATTAGTGGTCTAGTTTACCATCAACACTTGATGCCCCTTCTTGATTTCTACCTCCGCAACCTTTAGCATCGCGAAGAGCTCGGGGATAAGCTTTTCCATCCCTTGCATACTAAAGTTCATCACGAAGCCTTTATAGCTTGGTGGCAGTGATTGAAGAACTCTGTCAATGACACTATCATTAGGAAGATTAACTCCCACCTGAGTCAAGTGGTTGTGGTACCTAGACATTCTGAGTATGTGTTCACTGACAGAACTATTCTCCTCCATTTTGCAGCTATAGAACTTGTCAGAGGTCTCATACCTCTCGACTCGGGCATGAGTCTGAAATACCAATTTCAGCTCTTGGAACATCTTTATATGCTCCGTGGTGTTCAAAACGTTTTTGAAGTCCCGGTTCTAAGCCGTAAAGCATGCCGCACTAAACTATCAAGTAGTCGTCATACCGAGCTTGCCAAACGTTCATAACGTCTGCATCTGCTCCTGCAATAGGTCCGTCACCTAGCGGTGCATCAAGCACATAATTCTTCTATGCAACAATGAGGATAATCCTCAGATCATGGACCCAGTCTGCATCATTGCTACTATCATCTTTCAACTTATTTTTCTCTAGGAACATATCAAAAATAAACGGGGAGCTACATCGCAAGCTATTGATCTACAACATAGATATGCAAAAACTATCAGGACTAAATTCATGATAAATTAAGTTCAATTAATCATATTACTTGAGAACTCCCACTTAGATAGGCATCCCTCTAGTCATCTAAATGATCACGTGATCCATATCAACTAAACCATGTCCGATCATCACATGAGATGGAATAGTTTTCAATGGTGAACATCTCTATGTTGATCATATCTACTATATGATTCACGTTCGACCTTTCAGTCTCAGTGTTCCGAGGCCATATCTGCATATGCTAGGCTCGTAAAGTTTAACTCGAGTATTCTGCACGTGCAAAACTAGCTTGCACCCATTGTATGTGAATGTAGAGCTTATCACACCTGATCATCACGTGGTGTCTTGGCATGAAGAACTGTCACAACGGTGCATACTCAGGGAGAACACTTATACCTTGAAATTTTAGTAAGGGATCATCTCATAATGCTACCGTTGTACTAATCAAAATAAGATGCATAAAAGATAAACATCACATGCAATCAAAATATGTGACATGATATGGCCATCATCATCTTGTGCCTTTGATCTCCATCTCCAAAGTACCGTCATGATCTCCATTGTTCACCGGCATGACACCATGATCTCCATCATCTCGATCTCTATCAACGTGTCGTCACATGGTCGTCTCACCAACTATTGCTTTTGAAACTATTGCTATCGCATAGCGATAAAGTAAAGCAATTATATGGCGCTTGCATCTTATGCAATAAAGAGACAACAATAAGGCTCCTGCCAGTTGCCAATAACTTTAACAAAACATGATCATGTCATACAAAAAATTATATCACATCATGTCTTGACCATATCACATCACAATATGCCCTGCAAAAACAAGTTAGACGTCCTCTACTTTGTTGTTGCAAGTTTTACGTGGCTGCTGCGGGATTCTAGCAAGAACCGTTCTTACCTACGCATCAAAACCACAACGATTTTTCGTCAAGTGTGCTGTTTTAATCTTCAACAAGGACCGACCGTAGTCAAACTAGATTCAACTAAAGTTGGAGAAACAGACACCCACCAGCCACCTGTGTGCGAAGTACGTCAGTAGAACTAGTCTCATGAACGCGGTCATGTAATGTCAGTCCGGGCCACTTCATCCAACAATACCGCCAAATCAAAGTAAGATGTTGGTGTTCTACTCGTGCATATCATCTACGCATAGACCTAGCTCGGATGCCACTGTTGGGGAACGCAATATTTTAAAACAAATTCTCTATCACGCAAGATCTATCTAGGAGATGCATAGCAACGAGACAGAGGGTGTGTCCACGTACCCTCATAGACCGAAAGCGGAAGCGTTTAATAACGCGGTTGATGTAGTCAAACATCTTCACGATACAACCGATCCAAGCACCGAATGTACGGCACCTCCGTGTTCAGTACACGTTCAGCACGATGACGTCCCTCGAGCTCTTGATCCTGTTGAGGACGAGGGAGAGTTTCGTCAGCACGACGGCGTGGCGATGGTGATGATGAAGTTACATGCGCAGGGCTTCACCTAAGCACTACAACGATATGACCGAGGTGTTAAACTATGGAGGGGGGCACAACACACGACTAAGAGATTGTCTGTTGTGCTATTGGGGTGCCCCCTGGCCACATACAGAAAAGAGGGACGGAGAGAGGAGGCCGGCCAGGAGGGGCACGCCAAGGGGGGAGTCCTACTTGGACTCCTAGTCCAAGTAGGATTCGACCCCCCCTTTTTCCTTTCTTCCACCAGAGGGAAAGGGAGGATGGGAGAAGGAGAAGGAAGGAGGGGGCCACGCCCCCACCCCTTGTCCAATTTGGTTTGGGCAGGGGGAGGCGCACACCACCTCGTGGCCCTTCTTCCCCTATCCACTAAAGCCCACTAAGGCCCATTAACTTCCCCGAGGGGTTTCGGTAACCTCCCGGTACTCCGGAAAATTGCCCGAACTACTCAGAACCATTCCGATGTCCAAATGCAACCTTCCAATATATGAATCTTTACCTCTCGACCATTTCGATACTACTCATCATGTCCATGATCTCATCTAGGACTCCGAACAAACTTCAGTCATCAAATCACATAACTCATAATACAAATCGTCATCGAATGTTAAGCGTGCGGACCCTACGGGTTCGAGGACTATGTAGACATGACCGAGACACATCTCCGGTGAATAACCAATAGCGGTACCTGGATGCTCATATTGGCTCCTACATATTCTACGAAGATCTTTATCGGTCAAACCGCATAACAACATAAGTTATTCGCTTTGTCATCGGTATGTTACTTGCCCGAGATTCGATCGTTAGTATCATCATACCTAGTTCAATCTCGTTAGCGGCAAGTCTCTTTACTCGTTCCGTAATGCATCATCCCATAACTAACTCATTAGTTACATTGCTTGCAAGGCTTATAGTGATGTGCATTACCGAGAGGGCCCAGAGATACCTCTCCGATACTCGGAGTGACAAATCCTAATCTTCATCTATGCCAACTCAACAAACACCATTGGAGACACCTGTAGAGCATCTTTATAATCACCCAGTTACATTGTTACGTTTGATAGCACACAAAGTGTTCCTCCGGTATTCGGGAGTAGAGCGATAGTACCGCTCCGGTGGTACTATAGCTCATACTACTATCTCCACTACCGCTTGCGGGGTTTTCTTCTGTGCAAGGTTCTGTTCGCACTTTGCCCCAAGTGGTAGTAGAGAGGCACTAGGATGGTAGTACCACTTGGCACGGTACTGCCGACCCTAGCACCCTGTACTACCGCTGCCTCTCCAGGTCTAAAACCCAAGGTGGTAGTACCGCCCGGGTCAGCAGTAGTACCGCTCCGGCGGCACTACCGTAGATACACTATGTGTATTTATAGGCCTTTGAGGAGTAGTACCGCCTAAGCGGTAGTACCTCTTAGCTGCAAGACTGGGCAGAAAACGGTTGGATTTTGGTTCCCCTATATAAGGGGGGGGGTCTTCTTCTTCCTAGGGTTGATCTCTTCCCCCAAGCTCCATTGCCTTCCAAAAGCTCATTCTTGCCCGATCTCTCTCCCTAGCCAATCAAACTTGTTGATTTTCTAGGGATTGGTTGAGAAGGCCCCGATCTACACTTCCACCAAGAGAAATTTGATTCCCCCACTAATCCCTTGCGGATCTTGTTACTCTTGGTTGTTTGAGCACTCTAGACGGTTGAGGTCACCTCGGAGCCATATTCCATTGTGGTGAAGCTCCCTGCTTTCATTGGGAGCCTCCAATTCGGTTGTGGAGAGTGTTGGGGAAAGCAGTATTTCAAAAACAATCCTATGATCATGCAAGATCTATCTAGGAGATGCATAGCAACGAGACGGGAGAGTGTGTCCATGTACCCTCGTAGACCGAAAGCAGAAGCGTTTAATAATGTAGTTGATGTAGTCGAACGTCTTCACGATCCAATCGATCCAAGCACCGAACGTACGGCATCTCCATGTTCAGCACACGTTCATCACAATGACGTCCCTCGAGGTATTGATCTAGTTGAGGTTGAGGGAGAGTTCCGTCAGCACGACGGCGTGGCGACGGTGATGATGAAGTTACATGCACAGGGCTTCACCTAAGCACTACGATGATATGACCGAGGTGTTAAACTATGGAGGGGGGCACCACACACGGCTAAGAGATTGTCTGTTGCGTTATTGTGGTGCCCCTTGGCCATGTATATAAAGGAGGGAGGGAGAGAGGAGGCCGGCCAGGAGGGGCCTCCAAGGGGGGGAGTCCTACTTGGACTCGGAGGGGAGAAGGAGAAGGAAGGAGGGGGCCGCGCCCCCATCCCTTGTCCAATTTGGTTTGGGCAGGGGGGAGGCGCGCGCCACCTCATGTGCCTTCTTCCCTCTCTCCACTAATGCCCACTAAGGCCCATTAACTTCCCCGGGGGGTTCCGGTAACCTCCCGGTACTCCAAAAAAATGCCCGAACTACTCAGAACCATTCTGATGTACAAATGCAACCTTATAATATATGAATCTTTACCTCTCGACCATTTTGAGACTCCTCGTCATGTCTGTGATCTCATCCGGGACTCAGAACAACCTTCGGTCATCAAATCACATAACTCATAATACAAATCATCATTGAATGTTAAGCGTGTGGATCCTACGGGTTCGAGAACTATGTAGACATGACCGAGACACATCTCCGGTAAATAACCAATAGCGGAACCTGGATGCTCATATTGGCTCCTACATACTCTTGAAGATCTTTATCGGTCAAACCGCATAACAACAATACGTTATTCCCTTTGTCATCGGTATGTTACTTGCCCAGATTCGATCGTCGGTATCATCATACTAGTTCATCTCATTACCGGCAAGTCTCTTTAATCGTTCCATAATGCATCATCCCATAACTAACTCATAGTTACCATTGCTTGCAGGCATATAGTGATGTGCATTACCGAGAGGGGCCCAGAGATACCTCTCGATACTCGGAGTGAAAAATCCTTAATCCTTGATCTATGCTAACTCAACAAAACCCTCGGAGACACCTGTAGAGCATATTTTATAATCACCCAGTTATGTTGTGACGTTTATAGCACACTAAAGTGTTCCTCTGATATTCAAGGAGTTGCATAATCTCGTATGTTCAGAGGAAACATGTTATAAGTCATGAAGAAAGCCAATAGCAATAAAACTAAACGACCATTATGCTAGCTAACGGATGGTCTTGTCCATCACATCATTCTCTTAATGATGTGATCCCTTTTCATTCAATGACAACACATGTCTATGGTTAGGAAACTAACATCTTTGATTAACGAGCTAGTCAAGTAGGAGCATACTAGGGACACTCTGTTTGTCTATGTATTCACACATGTACTAAGTTTCCGGTTAATACAATTCTAGCATGAATAATAAACATTTATCATGATATAAGGAAATATAAATAACAACTTTATTATTGCCTCTAGGGCATATTTCCTTCAGAGAGAACCTTGTTTGTAAAGGTTCGGTCGCTGCCTTCAAGGGCACCAATAGTGGAATATCACGGCTTCTCGCATTGTGTGAGGGTGTGAGGAGAATACGGTGGCCCTAGTGGCTTCTTGAGGAGCATTGTGCCTCCACACCGCTCCAACAAAGACGTACTTCCTCTCATAGGGTAGGAACTTCGGTAACATATCCTTGTCTCCACCGGTTCCACTCTTGGTTATCTCTTACCTTTACTTGTACAAGCTTATATTGTGTTGTATCCCTTGCTTGCTTGTGTGCTATTTGTTGTTGCATCATTTAGGTTTCTCACCTAGTTGCATATCTAGACAACCTATTTTGATGCTAAGATTAATTTGGTAAAGAAAAGCTAAACAATTTTAGTTGCCTATTCACCCCCCTCTAGTCAACCATATCGATCCTTTCAGAGGTGACGCCTGACGATGTTGCCAGCTTCGACCACAGTGTGGAGGAATTTGACAACGAATCCTGGAAGGACAAAAGGATGGAGTGGGCACATGCAATGTGGGATAACAGAGGCCAGACAAGGATCTAAAGAGGAAGAGCAACATAAGCACAGGAAGAGAAGCAGCAACAGCAGAATAAGAAGAGGACAAGGATGGACTTTCAACTAGTTCATTATCAATGAACTTTCCCCTATTAAGCCATTTGACTGTTATATTTGTACTCACATTTGTTAGTAGATAGGATGAACTCCTATTTCTTTTCTAGTTAGGACTGAAACTATGTTCAGACCTTGTGTGGTAAGGTCACCACTAGTGAGAAGTGGTGATAACACCTTATGCAGTTTGCAACCAAACACCGTGTAATTTCTGCACCTAATGCAACACAACCAACCAACCAAACGACAGGTCAATATTGGTTCCCTCGTGCAGCCAACCTAGATGCGGACAACCAAACTATGTGCAGATGCTGGTTTTTGGTCTATTTTTCCCACACAGGATCAACTGAGACACACATACAAAATAGGGAAAATCGATGGGAGTAATTGTTACGTCTCTGGCGTATCTACTTTTCCAAACACTTTTGCTCTAGTTTTGGACTCTAATTTGCATGATTTGAATGACACTAACCCGGACTGACGCTGTTTTCAGCAGAACTACTATGGTGTTGTTTTTGTGCAAAAATAAAAGTTCTCAGAATTGGAAGAAACTTTTTAGAGATTTTTTATGGAATAAATAAAAAATACTGGAGCGAAGACCCACTAGAGGGGCCCCACCTGTTGCCCACAAGGCACCAAGGTGCAGCCACCCCTGGGCGCGCCCTGATGGCTTGTGGGGTGTGCTACTTCTTGAGCTTGCGTTGTTTTTTCCCTTGAAGAGGAAAGGGTGATGCGGCAAAGTAGAGATAAGTATTTTTCTCAGTTTGAGAAGCAAGGTATCAATCCAGTAGGAGATAACGCACAAATCACCAATACCTGCACAAACTGTAACATCCCAAAATTCTAAATTTTGGAATGTTATGTCAAAAAATTAATTATGATTGTTTGTTTGTTTGTTGTGTGATTGATTGTGTGAAAATCATTGGAAATTGAATTTTTTTTGAAAGTTGAATGAGAGGGAATAATAGGACTTTTCCGAAACTTTCATCTTACATTTTGATCACCATGAATTCAAATTCATTTCATCACAAAACCCTAGAGTGAAGATAATATGACTTCTTCCATTTAAAGAAATGAAAAGGGGTTTGAAAATGATTTGAATTCAATTTTGAAATATTTCAAATTTAGAAACTTTAAGCAACTCAATGAGTTCATGAGGGCATATAAAATGACTTCTTCAAATTTGAAGAAAGAGAGTTGGAAGTTTCTAATAAATAATTTTGAAGTCAATTTGAAGTTATTTGGAACTCATTTTCCATTGGAAGTTGTTTGAAATTCCAAATTCAAAATCCTCGTGGAAGTTATTTAGTTTTAATTCAAATTATTTTTCTCCAAAAAATAAGTAAATGTAAATAAGGGTAAAATGATTCCCTTCAATACAAAATTAGGAGAAAATAAATTTGAAATCATTTTGCTATTCTAAAAATGATTTTTATTGATTTTAAATGCAATAGTAGCACTGTTTGACTTTTATGAAGTTTTATGGAATTTAGTTGAACTTGAAAATATTTCATCTTATTGCTGCTATTTTTCTGAGCATTTTGGTATATAATATGCCTATATAATTTTATTATTATTATTCAGTTTGTTTGTTTTCGTCACTGTTAAAAAAAGAGAAAATTTTTTTACTAAAAAAAACAAAAAACACGCACACACACCGCACCACCTGGACCGAGGCCACATTGGCCCAGGGGCGAACCGACCAGCCCACCAGCGATAGGCCAAGGCCGTCGCCCAGGCCAGCCTGCACCCGAGACCACCAGCGCCCGTAGGCCTCCGCCTGGTTGGCCCGCTCCTCATCTCCCTCTTGCTCGCACGCAGCTGCCTCTGCCAGGAGGGCCCCACCCCCGTTGTCCCCAACCTCCCGCCTCTATCGCTCGGGATAGAGCACGAGCCCGCCGCCCGCAACCACCACACCTCGCCTTCGAGGATAAGGCTTATCCCGCAACCCTGAGCACCCCTCTTCACGCCCATAAAAGCCTCAGATCCCCCTCTCTCCATCCTTCCCACTTGCTCGTCCTCTCGCCGCTCCTACAGCCCACAGTTATCGCTTGGATCTTGCCGGCTGGAGCTACTTCGCAGGAGAATCTCGTCAGCCGTAAGCCACCCCGAGGCCCCCAACTCTATCAACTTGTTCCCCTACTCCATGCCACACCTTGTTGACCAACGTTTTGTTGTCTAGGGACACTGGAAGCCGCCGCACGGACGACGTCTGAACCGCCGGAGTTCGCCGGAGCGCCGCCCTTCCTTCGCTCCGTCCCTATCACCCCGACGCGCGCCGCCTCCACCACCGGACAACCACCCCATTCGTCTTCTTCCCCGCCGCCGAGGACCACCGCAGGCCGCCGCCCCTGTTCGCCGTCCTCGCTCGCTGTGAGCTGCCCGCTTCTCCCCGTTCGTTTAGTTTTTTTAGTATTAGATCGGTTAACCCAGTTTTAGTTAAACCGAACGGTTTTGGTTAAAACCAATGGTTGTTTTTTAGATAGCCACCGCATAGTGTTTTTCTTATTTAGTGGCCGTTCGACGTATAAGCTTCTGCAGCGAACGCTGCTCGGCTAGCCACGAGCCGCCGCGTGGTCGAGGACCTGCTCATGATTATTTTCTTCTCTGTTCAGTCCCTTTTATCATAGATTAGTCCCTGAACTTTGAGTAGTCACAACTTTTAAACCGTAGATCCAAACTCGATGAAACCAACGGCAAATTCTTTGTCGTGATTAGATCTATCCAGTGGTGTCATTTTTGTAAACTTTTGTCAAATCCAAATATGAAATTATTTAGATTTGAATTCAAACTTCAATTGGCCGTATCTCCTAAATCGTAGCTCCGATTTTGTTGATTCTTTTTGCATTTCGTCACCGTAGCCAAACCCTACTACTTGCACCAATCTCAAAATAATTTTCACACACTTAGGATCTGTGCATGATATTTTTACTCGTATGCCTAGTATGCACTACGGTCCACGTCACAAACTTTGGCACCCATGCCCTGTGTTGTTTTGCACTTAGTATTTTTTTGATAGTTAAGTGTGTTGTGTGTTCATTTGGATGTTTCGAGTCTTTTCATGTTGCATGTTATTTGGTTCTCTGAATGATTGCTTATGTGAATGCAATGATTGACTTTATAGATTTTCATCGGAGAGTGATGAATAGTTCTATTAAGTAAAATTCCGAGAGCGATATAATCTTCATCAACTATTACCAGGCAAGTTCACATTTGATCATTCCTTTAATTACCTATGTTTTATATTATGCACTTAGTGCCTTTGTGGTAGGATTGCATGGTAGGATTTATTGTTGCGATATGGCTATGCTGTTACCTAGTAGTTCATTTGAGGTAGGTCTGATCTATACATCCTTGTCACCATCGTGTAAGTTTATTTTTGCCTTGATGAATGTAGACGTGGTTTGGGAAGCGAACATGGTGAGACATGAGTGACAAGGTAGTAATCAGGACCAAGACTTGTAAATGAACTACCTGGGCGGTATTTGGTTTGAATGGTGGCGAAGTACAGTGGGAGCATCCATGGTTAATTCATGGTGGTGCACCACTAGTGGTCGGCCGCCCAGGCTCAAAGAGATCAATCGTATTCTCATGTCTAGAAGCTTACGTGTGCAGCCACAAGCCAATATGTGCGATGGCTTAGTTGAGTAGTTAGTGTGACCCCTTCCGGGATGGGCTAGCAGATGTAGAATGAGTAGGTGTACCAACCTATCCGTGGGTTAAGGGGGAATACTTTCAAAAGACCATGTCTTGGTCATCCTGTTCTCAAACGCCAGGCAGTGCGAGAACTTCAAGGGATGCGATCGAGTCTTGTGGGGAAAAGTGCGCAAACCTCTGCAGAGTGTTAAAACCTAATCGATTAGCCGTGTTCCTGGTTATGGACAACTTCAGCATCTAGTAGTGGAAATGCTGCGAGATCTCATCACTCTTAATTAAACAGTTGGGGTTTAAGTGAAACTTTGGGAATGGATTGAATTGGGTTTACCAACTCATCCTATGCTATACAGTAGTGGTAGAATAATATCTTTTATTCTAGGGAAAAACTAGCTTTATGCAAAAACTAATCTTAGAACTTTCCACCAGCCAAATTGCATGTACAAATAGGTTCATTATTCTTATGATGTGACTTGCCAGTACATTCAATGTACTGACCTAGAGGGCTGCAACATCCTATGTTGCAGGAATTTCTATGACGAGTAAGAGTTACATTGTAGGGTTGCGGTCCACACTCATCTTGCCATTGGTGTTGATGGGACTCCACACCTATTCGTTTGTTTCCGCTGAGACTTATGAGGTATATATCAATTTTACGTTATTTATACATGTGATTGCACTTTGATATATACATTGATGTACTGTGTGTGCCAGCATACCGATCTAGGGATGACACGGATACATAGAGGCTTGACCGTTTGAGGTCGGGTCGCTATAGAGATGGTATCAGAGCACATGTTGACTGTAGGACGTGACCCTAGGAACTGGAAAGACCTTAGGAAAGGATTTCTCTTAAACTTTATTTTCAAAAATATCCTTTACCTCTCTTCTTTTCTGAGCTTTACCAAATATTCTGTTTTTAGTTAGACAATACCCCGTTCCCTTTGGACCACACGGAGGATCAACTAATGAGACCACTCCGAGAAGGGCAAGATATCAGACAACTGAGGACCACTTTAGTAAAAGGGGACCTCACCATACACTAGAAGAATTAAAGCTACAACATTCGAAAACTCGAAGAATTTGAAGACACTGAAGAATTCCAAGACTTATATGACCTTTAGAAGACCAAACCCTTGTTGTATACTTACGTTAGATACGACGATTTGTGAGCTATCATATTTTGTGTGTGTTTTCTGACAACAACAAATAAAACCTATTTTCAAAACAATATTGTTTGTATTGTGTGTATCTCTCTCTCTATCCCTCTTATCTTATCCCAAAACCCTTGGACCCAATAGATGATGAATGAAGATGGACTTGTATTCTCTGGACCGATCACTCAGTTAGAGGTAGAGCTATGGATTCAAAACATGGAGAATCACTTCAGGAGCAATTTCGTTGCAAGGAAGTATGAGGTTCAATACGCTCTTCAGTACTTTACAAAAAGTGCTGCAACCTGGTGGAAAATGTATCAAGCCATACAAGGATGTAATGGAGCAAAAACTTGGGAGGAATTGAAGAAGACTCTATTGGGATCCCATCTTATCCGGAAGCATAGTGATAACCCGATGAAGAAACCTTGTGCCTGCAAGATATGTGGAGAAATAGGACATACCCATGAGGAACACAAGGATGGATGCCCTTATTGTGAAGGAAATCACCGAGCTGAAGAATGCCCAACTAGGCATGTTACTTGTTTCTTGTGTGAAGGAACTACGCACTACCCTGCCCAATGTCATATTTATCCCAAGGTACAAGAAATTAGCAAGCAGCAGAAGGGAGCAATGAAAGAAGCCCTCAGGGAAAGTTTAAAAGAACATGTGATGAAGGAAGATGTTGACGACCCTAATGGAGAATGCCTAAACATATTTTACTCCAATGCCTGCTATTCATGTGGAGAAGAAGGACATTTTTCACTGTATTGCACGAAGCAAAGCCAAGAGTATGTGGGAGACTTCCCGATGGAACAAGTGGAGTTTGATTCACAAGAGATAGAAGAATTGATCGGAACGAAGAAGTCGAGGAAGAGAAAGAGCATGTGTCCCCAGAACAACCCAATTTCTGCAAAAAGGACCTAAGTCATATCACTTGTTACAGATGCAAGGATTTAGGTCATTACGCTAGCAAATGCCCAGCAAGGAAGCCAAGAACCCAAGGAGCCAAGATAACCACCAAGAAGCCCGTGGATTTGTCTGAAGTCATTTGATTACACTGCAAAGGAGTAGGACATTTTGCCATAGAATGTTCAGACTGAGGAAAGCTTGAGCTGAGTAGTTGAGATCTTGATATTGGAATAAAGCATGTAATAAATGTGGAACACACTTTTATTTTCATTGGGGAAGTTGAGTTGAGTTATGGAATGGAATGTAAATTGTAATAGTTTGTGAAGCAATAAAGTTGATATGTTTGGAATCTCATATGAAATAATGTTATGAGTTGTTTATTGATTGGGAGTGCCTCTCTCACTATCTCACCCAGACTTAAACCTTGAACCCATGGACAAGCTAACCCCAAACCTTTCCCGGGAAAAACAACCACATTTCACCCAAGGAAATACATACAGTATCCTGAGTACCCCTTATATCTTATACCTACAGATGGCAACCCTTTATGAGTCTTTTCTCAAGGGCCCGGAAACGATCATGACCCTGACTAGTGATTAGGATTACCCCAAAATCCTAAAGGACATGATGAAGCATATTCATCTTGAGGGAGATGCAGTCTATAAGGGTTATCCTTTCATGGAGAAGGGAGTTGAACTTTGGTACATGGAGATACACCTCCACGGTGTGAAGGGAGTTTTCCCAAAGACTATGGGACAATACCTTTTCATTTCTCGAGTACCATGAGCAACATTCTTCGACTCTGTTCATGAAGCTGCTATGGAAGCCATACGTCAGATTGGAGAAATAGTTGAAGCAAGACTCCATCACACTCAGGAATACCTAAGAGAGGTGCATGCAGAGATGATGGAGATGAAGCTCATGGCCACCATGATGAAGCAAAACATTGATGATTTGAAGGACCACATCGCACAATTCTAGTGGGACTGAAGCATCTTCAAGAAGGGAAAATGAATAAAGATGGAAGTAATGCTTGACCATACCAAACTATGTGGATGGCAGCTTTTGTAATAGAGTACTTTTGAAATTTGAGTTTTGAGTAGTGGTTAAGGATGTAATAAAGGATTTGATATGAAGAGAATATGAATTATGGATGAACTAGTACATTTTATTCTAATGGTAATACCATGTGTGAACACTTGACCAATGGAAAGGAAAATATATTCCACAGAGTGCAGCCTGGACAAAATGAGTTGGAGTTTTGTTTTAGTTATGATGGTTACCCCAAGAGTAGGAAGGAACGAAGTGCTATCGGATTTAAAGGAGATGTAATGTTGGAATATGGAACAATAGTAACTCCCAAGATGAGTTAAATATATACAAGTTTGAAGTGGGCCCATAACCCACATGACCCAGGATTTGATAAGGAGAAAAGCACAATCTTGTTGAAGAAAAGAATTCTAGAAGAAGCTGTGATTTCATCAGCAGACATTTCATAGGAGGTTATGTAAACCCAGGAGTTGTGAAGAAACGATAGATGTTTTGTTTGGCTTGTAGAACCAATGCATTTACCCGGACCTAGTTCGTGGAGAAGAGAAGTTTTGCAATGCTTGTGAGGATGCCCAAGTGTTAGAATACATGATTCACTATCTGTGTATGTGGTAATGATTCAAGTACGAGATGGATTGGCCTCCATACCGGAGACTTCTATCATGAGCTATCATATGTTGATGGAAAATCAGAGAGCCTTAAAACCCTATAAGAGTTTCGACACGACAAGCCAAAAGCCTTAGAATGGCAGGACGATGGAAACCCTGTACAGGCACCCATTGCCAATCATAGGTTATGCGGTGAGGTTCAGCCCAGACCCATTTCCTGCAGGAGGAACCAATAATTGTTGACCACCATGAGATTTTTGACAGTTGTTTATCATTGGCGACAGACCTGACAGCTAAGAAGACCCAGTCTCGGAAGGATCATATTTGATGCAAAGACTCAAGATTTTGAGGAAAAGGTTATGCCTTACCGGAAGAGCCTCAAAGAAAGAGTTACTCCAGGGAGTATGAGAGGACCGACACTGTCAACTCAAAGGGCGAAGTACATGAGTTTTGTTGGAAGCGTAACCATGCTTCTAAGGGTAGTAGCACCCCATACCTTGTGTTGATGAATGGATTTTCAAGGAGACCCCCCAAACCTAACCTTCTTTCTAGCCTCTCTGAATCACGAGGATGAGATTCATTTTAAGGGTGGTAGTTTGTAACATCCCAAAATTCTAAATTTTAGAATATTATGTTAAATAATTAATTATGATTGTTTGTTTGTTTGTTGTGTGATTGATTGTGTGAAAATGATTGGAAATTGAAAACTTTTTGGAAGTTGAATGAGAGGGAATAAAAGGACTTTCTTGAAACTTTCATCTTGCATTTTGATCACCATGAATTCAAATTCATTTCATCACAAAACCCTAGAGTGAAGATAATATGACTTCTTCCACTTAAAGAAATGAAAAGGGGTTTGAAAATGATTTGAATTCCATTTTGAAATATTTCAAACTTAGAAACTTTAAGCAACTCAATGAGTTCATGAGGGAAGATAAAATGACTTCTTCAAAATTGAAGAAAGAGAGTTGGGAGTTTCAAATAAATAATTTGGAAGTCACTTCAAAGTTATTTGGAACTCATTTTCCATTTGAAGTTGTTTGAAATTCCAAATTCAAAATCCTCTTGGAAGTTATTTAGTTTAATTCCAATTATTTTTCTCCTAAAAAATAAATGGAAATAAGGGTAAAATGATTCCCTTCAATGGAAAATTAGGAGAAAATAAATTTGAAATCATTTTGCTATTTTAAAAATGATTTTTTATTGATTTTAAATGCAACAGTAGCACTGTTTGACTTTTATGAATTTTTATGGAATTTAGTTGAACTTGAAAATAGTTCATCTTATTGCTACTATTTTTCTGAGCATTTTGGTATATAATATGTCTATATAATTTTATTATTATTATTATTCAGTTTTTTTGTTTTCCTCACTATTAAAAAAAGAGAAAAACTTTTTACTAAAAAAACAAAAAGCACGCACACACACCGCACCACCTGGACCGAGGCCACTTCGGCCCAGGGGCGCACCGACAGGCCAGCCCGCGCCCAAGACCCCAGCGCCTGTAGGCTTCGCCTCGTTCGCCCGCTCCTCATCTCCCTCTCGCTCGCACGCAGCCGCCTCTGCCAGGAGGGCCCCACCCCCACCCCCATCGTCCCCAACCTCCCGCCTCTACCGCTCGGGATAGAGCATGAGCCCGCCACCCGCAACCACCACACCTCACCTTTGGGGGTAAGGCTTATCCTGCAACCCTGAGCACCCCTCTCTGCACCTATAAAAGCCTTCGGAGCCCCCTCTCTCCATCTGCCCACTTGCTCGTCCTCTCCACCGCTCCTACCGCCCGCAGTTGCCGCTGGATCTCGCCGGCTGGAGCTACTTCGCCAGAGAAAGCTCGTCGACCATAAGCCCACTCCGAGGCCCCAAACTCTATCAACTTGTTCCCCTACTCCATGGCACACCTTTTGACAACTTTTTGTTGTCTAGGGGACACTCGAGCCGCCGCACACGGACGATGTATGAACCGCCGGAGTTCGCCGGAGCGCCGCCCTTCCTTAGCTCCGTCCCTGTCACCCCGACGTGCAGCGCCTCCACCACCGGACAGCCCCCGACGTGCTGGCCCCATTCATCTTCTTCCCAGCCGCTGAGGACCACCGCAGGCCGCCGCCCCATCCGCCGCCTGAAGCCAGCGCCGCTGCCCCTGTTCACCATCCTCGCTCGCTGTGAGATGCCCGCTTCTCCCTGTTCATTTAGTTTTTTACTATTAGATCGGTTAACCCGGTTTTAGTTAAACCGAATGGTTTTGGTTAAAACTGATGGTTGGTTTTTTTAGTTAGCCACCGCATAGTGTTTTTCTTATTTAGTGTCCGTTCGACGTATAAGCTTCCGCAGCGAACGCTGCTCGGCTAGCCACGAGCCGCCACGTGGTCGAGGACCTGCTCGTGATTATTTTCCTCTTTGTTTAGTCCCTTTTATCACAGATTAGTCCCTGAACTTTGAGTAGTCACAACTTTTAAAACGTAGATCCAAACTCGATGAAACCAGCAGCAAATTCTTCGTCGTGATTAGATCTATCCAGTGGTGTCATTTTTGTAAACCTTTGTCAAATACAAATTTAAAATTATTCAGATTTGAATTCAAAATTCAACCGGCCGTATCTCCTAAATCGTAGCTCCGATTTAGTTGATTCTTTTTGCATTTCGTCACCATAGCAAAACCGTACTACTTGCAACAATCTCAAAATAATTTTCACACACTTAGGATCTGTGCATGATATTTTTACTCGTATGCCTAGTATGCACTACGGTCCACGTCACCAATTTTGGCACCCATGCCCTGTGTTGTTTTGAACTTAGAATTTTTTTGATAGTTAAGTGTGTTGTGTGTTCATTTGGATGTTTTGAGTCTTTTCATGTTGCATGTTATTTGGTTCTCTGAAATGATTGCTTATGTGAATGCAATGTTTGACTTTGTAGATTTTCATCGGAGAGTGACGAATAGTTCTATTAAGTAAAATTTCGAGAGCGATATAATCTTCATCAACTATTACTAGGCAAGTTCACATTTGATCATTCCTTCAATTACCTATGTTTTATATTATGCACTTAGTGCCTTTGTGGTAGGATTGCATGGTAGGATTTATTGTTGTGAGATGGCTATGCCATTACCTAGTAGTTCATTTGAGGTAGGTCTGATCTATACATCCTTGTCACCATCGTGTAAGTTTATTTTTGCCTCGCTAAATGTAGACATGGTTTGGGAAGCGAACATGGTGAGACATGAGTGACAAGGTAGTAATCAGGACCAAGACTTGTAAATGAACTACCTGGGCGGTATTTGGTTTGAATGGTGGCGAAGTACAGTGGGAGCATGCATGGTTAATCCATGGTGGTGCACCACTAGTGGTCGGCCGCTGAAAGTACAACTATCCCCGGGTGGTTTTGGTAATTCCTAAAAACATATAGCTCATTGAGCTAATGCTACATGAAGATAAATATTTCAGGAAAAGCTCGGTGATTGGCATGGCATGGATTAGAAAGTGGATCCCTCAAAATGCTAAGGACAAAGGATTGGCTCAAGCTGAAAGCTCAAATTGAGGCCATAGGAAAAGCCAATACTATTAAGAGGGGATGAGGCGTTGCTTAATGAGTTTCTTGCTCAAAGTGCTTAGTGATATGCTCCAAACAGCCTCAACTACTTTCTCACATCAACATATATCCCAAACCAAAAGTCAAACTCGGCCCCACCGATTTGATCTATCCGGCGCCATCGAGTTCAATTGACATAGCCACTGCCAGAAACCCTAGTCTTTTCGGTCCTACCGATAGGGATCTCGGTCTCACCGAGATGGGATTGCAAACTCTCTGTTTCCCTTCGTAACGTATCGGTTAAACCGAGATGAGCGATTTGTTCCACCGACATTGCAATGCAAACTCTCTGTTTCCCTCTTGTAACATTTCGGTACAACCAAGATGAGCGAATCGGTCACACCGAGTTTGCCTGACCCACCGAATTTGTGTAATCGGTCTCACCGAGATTACGTTATGCCCTAACCCTAACGAAATCGGCTCACCTAGTTGACTTGTCGGTCCCATCAAAAACCCTAACGGTCACATTATGAACTAAATCGGTCTGACCGAGTTGTATGATTCGGTCCCACCGAGCTTGGTGATTTGTGTGTAACGGTTAGATTTTTTGTGGAGGCTATATATACCCCTCCACCCACTCTTCATTCGTGGAGAGAGCCATCAGAACATGCCTACACTTCCAACATACATTTTCTGAGAGAGAACCACCTACACTTGTGTTGAGGTTAAGATACTTCATTCCAAACACACAAATCTTGATCTCTAGCCTTCCCAAGTTGCTTTCCACTCAAATAATTTTTCCACCAAATCATATCCTATGAGAGAGAGTTGAGTGTTGGGGAGACTATCTTTTGAAGCACAAGAGCAAGGAGTTCATCATCAACACACCATCTGTTACCTTTTGGAGAGTGGTGTCTCCTAGATTGGTTAGGTGTCACTTGGGAGCCTCCGTCAAGATTGTGGAGTTGAACCAAAGAGTTTGTACGGGCAAGGAGATCACCTACTTCGTGAAGATCTACCCTAGTGAGGCAAGTCCTTCGTGGGCGACGGTCATGGTGGGATAGACAAGGTTGCTTCTTCGTGGACCCTTTGTGGGTGGAGCCTTCCGTGGACTCGGGCAACCGTTACCCTTCGTGGGTTGAAGTCTCCATCAACGTGGATGTACAATAGCACCACCTATCGGAACCACGCCAAAAATCTCCGTGTCTACATTACGTTTGCTCCCTCCAAACTCTTCCCTTTACCTTCATATGCAATTGTTTTACACTTCGCTACTATACTCTTAGAATTGCATGTGTAGGTTGTTTGCTTGACTTGTGCTAAGTTGCTAAAGTCTGCCAAGATTAAAATTGGGAAAAGGCTAGATTTTTATTTGGTTAAGTAGTCTAATCACCCCCTCTAGACATACCTTCGATCCTACAAGTGGTATCAGAGCTTTGGTCTCCATTTGCTTTGATTTCCATAGCTTTTGGTGGTCATAGCCTTAGTTTCACAACCTAGGAGAGTATGGCGTCTAGCGAGGGAAATTACCACCGTAGAGGTCCTTACTTTGTTGGTACTAATTTTGCTAGTTGGAAGCATAAGATGAAAATGCATATTCTTGGACATAACCCCGCCGTTTGGGTTATTGTGTGTATTGGCTTGCAAGGTGAATTCTTTGATGGGAGAGAACCGAACCGTGAAGCTACCGTGGAATAGTTAAAGATGCTGCAATACAATGCTCAAGCTTGTGATATTCTCTTCAATGGATTGTGCCCCGAAGAATTCAACAAAATCAGCCGTCTTGAGAATGCGAAGGAAATCTGGGATACTTTGATTGATATGTACGAAGGTACCAATTCCGTCAAGGAATCCAAATTGATGTGCTTCAAAGTCAACTTGACAAGTTCAAAATGAAGGATGGTGAAGGTGTCGCTGAAATGTACTCTAGGCTTGCTCTCATCACAAATGAGATTGCCGGCTTAGGAAGTGAAGAGATGACCGACAGATTCATCATCAAGAAGGTCCTAAGAGCCTTGGATGGAAAATATGATACCGTGTGCACATTGATCCAAATGATGCCCAATTACAAAGATCTCAATCCAATGGAAGTCATTGGAAGGATTGTTGCTCATGAGATGTCACTCAAGGATAAGGAAGAGCTTCACAACAAGTCAAGTGGTGCTTACAAAGCCTCATGTGATGCTCCCACATCATCAAGTGAGAAACAGAACTTCAACGAAGAATTGATCCTAATGGTGAAGAACTTCAACAAGTTTTACAAGAGTAGAAGAAAGGAAGGAAGTTCCAAGTCAAGGTCCTACGATCACAAAATATCTTCAAGTCATGAACGTAACTGCTACAATTGTGGAAGACCCGGACACTATTCAAATGAGTGTACGACTCCTTACAAAAGAAGAGAAGATTCTCCCAAAAGAAGAAGTAGGAGAGAAGAATCACCGCCAAGAGAGAGAAGGAGTAGAGATGACTGTTATGAACGAAGAACATCACGGAGAAGCAAGGATTCGGAAAGGAAGGACAAATCATTAAGGGGCTACACAAAACGAAGACATCAAGCTCACATTGGTGAATGGGTATCCGGCTCCGACTCCGACGATCACTCCGAGAGAAGTTATCACTCCGACTCCAAATATACTCAATATGAAGGTGTTGCCGGTCTAGCACTTGTGTCAACCGACTCCTACGACATATTTGACTCACCAAATGAAGGGATTGGAAGATGCTTCATGGCTAAAGGCCCAAAGGTATCACACCCCGAGTATGTTGATTTCAATAGTGATGAAGATGACTTGCTAGGTGATGATGATTTACTTGTTGACAATTCTAGTGATGAAAACTATGATGAACTTGCTATTAATAATGCTAATCAAGACAAAATGAATGACGATGATAAGAAGGAGATTGAGCATCTAACTAAAGAGCTAAACACTCTTAAGTTAGCTCATGAAACTACCTTGGAAAATCATCGAGAGCTTTTAAAGACTCATGAGAAGCTATGCTTTGAAAAGCTCAACCTTGAGCAAGAGCAGGAGTTCTTAAAAGCAATCAATGATGATCTTCGCAAGAAAAGTTCTTCTTACATTGCCAAGCGTTTACTCTTGTCTACTTACATGCCACAAGTTAAAACTAGCAACAAGAGTAAGAAAGATTCTTCTTCTAGTAGCAACAATAATCATGCTAAACTCAATGATGTTGCTTCTAGTAGTTCTCTTGATTCCACTAATGATTCTCTTAGCCAAGTTACACTTGAGCAAGAAAATAGGTTATTGAAGGGAATTATAGAGAAAGGTGTTTACAAGAGCCTTGCCGGAAGTAAGCAATTTGAGGAAATTGTACGCAAGCAAGGAAGACACCGGAAGAATCAAGGTGTAGGTTTTGAACGAAAGTTCAATGCCAATGGAGTTGAGTGGGAAGAAGATCAATACCCCAAGACGAAGTTTGTTCCTCAACAAGAGAAGTATGATCCTACTTCTGTCCAAGGAACACTAGCTCAAGATGATCTTCCACCACAAGACCACAAGCTAAAAGGCAAGGACAAGCTTCAAGAGGAAATTGATGCATTTGAAGAAGCTCCCAAAGCCTTGGTCAAGTGGGTTACCAAGACTACATCAAGTTCTACTTCATCAAGTACGACTACAACTCCAAGGATTCCCATCAAGATGGTGTGGATCCCGAAGAAGAAGAACTAGAGAGTTCTTGAGGGTGACTCCGCCAACATACTTCACTCATATCATTTTGGCAAGGACAAGTGCAAACAACTTCCATATCTTGCACTAGTTCAAGGAGTCACAAACCCTCTTGTTGGTAAGACAAGGGATAAGGTAACCGAATGCATTCATGGACATCATGTCATGTGAATATCACTCTATGTCTATGGATATCCTTGTTTGTTCCTTGTGGGACTAACCCGTGTAGGTATTGAAAGTGCAACTCACTCCAAAGGACTACTCCAAAGGATCTACATCAACATTGAGCATCTACATCTTCAACACCTACATGAAGTCATCATTGACAAAACCCAAGGTTAGTTCATCCCTCTCAGGGGGGATATCACATCTAGGGGGAGCTTTACTCCAATCAATTGAGCTAAAGCAACTCTAATGGTGTGAACACAACAATGCTTTATGTAAAAGTGGAAACCCCACTTGTGCTTAACGGTGAGTATGACCTACGATCAAATGTTCTCATTTGACTCCTAAGTCAATATACTCATATATAGATGACCTAGTCATCGCCAAACTGCTTGATAGATGCTAGAGTGTTTGTGCATGCTTTGTCACATATTTCATCTGTCATCTTATTGTGTGAGCATGTTGGTTGCATATTTTACTCATTCGAGGACATCCATTTGTTTCTTTGATTGTTTGGCTTTTTTCTCTTTTGCCAAATGGATGGACATGAATGCCTAAGAACTCCCTCTAGCTATCTATGCTTTCCTCGTCTCAAAATCTATTCATGCTACATCACAAAGTTTGATCAAGTCAGATTCGAACAACTCTGTGTGAAGAGCACTTGGAGTCCCCGATTCGTCATAGACTTAAACTTCCAAAACCTCTTTGTGCATTTTGGTATGACCGAGTCATCCATTTCGGTCACACCGAAACCACTAAGTTGATCTAGGTTTTCAATCTCAGTGCAACCGATTAGAACGTTTCGGTCACACCGAGTTGTAGTAACCGCTTGCAGTTCAGCATCTCGGTGCCACCGAGTCGTTCCACTCGGTCACACCGACAGGGTCAGGTTATATATACTGACGGATCAAATTTTGGAAAAAAATTCGAAACCTTTCACCCTCACATGACCTGCTCTGCCTCCTCGGGTCTCCGGATCGTCCTCTCGCTGCCAACGACCTCCCGCCGCTGGTCTCCGCCGCCGTCAACGACAATCTGCTCCACCGTTGCCGCCGTAGCGAACACTCGCCGCTCTAGGGTAAATGTTCGACCCCTTGTGCTGTCTTCTTCACTTCGATTCCTAGCACAAGGACAATGCCATGTTTCTTGCCACGATTGAGATTGATTCATCCAGCTAAAACTCCCTTAGGTCTAGATTGATTCGAAAATTTTAGGGTTAGCTCTCCGCAGAACTCATCTCGGACGACCAAACTATAGAAATCGGTCTCACCGATTCGGTCTTGGCCATTGCACACGCCCTTTTTGGTCTGACCGAAATGTGCAAATCGGTGTGACTGAGTTCAAGATTCTCTAAAACCCTAGCAATCTCGGTGCCACCGAACGGTGACTCGGACCTACCGAGTCCCCCAGTTTAGGTTCCAAGTGTTTCTTCGTGATACGTCTCCAACGTATCTATAATTTTTGATTGCTCCATGCTATATTATCTACTGTTTTGGACAATATTGGGCTTTATTTTCCACTTTTATATTATTTTTGGGACTAACCTATTAACCGGAGGCCCAGCCCAGAATTGCTGTTTTTTTTGCCTATTTCAGTGTTTCGAAGAAACATAATATCAAACGGAGTCCAAACAGAAAAATCCTTTTTGGAACGTGATTTTCTTCTCGGATAAGACCCAAGAGACTTGGACCCTACTCCAAGAAGTACCGGAGGCGGTCACGAGGGTAGGGGGCGCCCCCCCCCCTACAGGGCGCGCCCCCTGCCCCATGGGCCCCCCGGTGCTCCACCGATGTACTCCTTCCTCCTATATATACCCACATACCCCCAAATGATCAGAAAAGGAGCCAAAAACCTAATTCCACCGCCACAAATTTCTGTATCCACGAGATCCCATCTTGGGGCCTGTTCCGGAGCTCCGCCGGAGAGGGCCGTCATCACGGAGGGCTTCTACATCATCATAGCCCCTCCGATGAAGTGTGAGTAGTTTACCTCAGACCTTCGGGTCCATAGTTAGTAGCTAGATGGCTTCTTATCTCTTTTTGGATCTCAATACAATGTTCTCCCCCTCTCTTGTGGAGATCTATTCGATGTAATCTTCTTCTCTTGCGGTGTGTTTGTTGAGACCGATGAATTGTGGGTTTATGATCAAGTCTATCTATGAATAATATTTGAATCTTCTCTGAATTCTTTTATGTATGATTGGTTATCTTTGCAAGTCTCTTCGAATTATCAGTTTGGTTTGGCCTACTAGATTGGTTTTTCTTGCCATGGGAGAAGTTCTTAGCTTTGGGTTCGATCTTGCGGTGTCCTTTCCCAGTGACAGAAGGGGCAGCAAGGCACGTATTGTATCGTTGCCATCGAGGATAACAAGATGGGGTTTATTTCATATTGCATGAATTTATCTCTCTACATCATGTCATCTTGCTTAAAACGTTACTCTGTTTTTAACTTAATACTCTAGATGCATGCTGGATAGCGGTCGATGAGTAGAGTAATAGTAGTAGATGCGGAATCGTTTCAGTCTACTTGTCACGGACGTGATGCCTATATACATGATCATGCCTAGATATTCTCATAATTATGCTCAATTCTGTCAATTGCTCAACAATAATTTGTTCACCCACCGTAGAATACTTATGCTTTTGAGAGAAGCCACTAGTGAAACCTATGGCCCCCGGGTCTATTCTCATCATATCAATCTCCATCACTTTAATCTTGCTTTGATTTTTTTACTTTGCCTTTTACTTTTCACTTTGCATCTCTATATCAAAAATACCAAAATACTATCTATCAGATCTCACTCTCGTAAGTGACCGTGAAGGGATTGACAACCCCTAATCGCGTTGGTTGCGAGTAGCTATCGTTTTGTGCAGGTACGAGGGACTTGAGCGTGGCCTCCTACTGGATTGATACCTTGGTTCTCAAAAACTGAGAGAAATACTTATGCTACTCTGCTGCATCATCCTCTCCTCTTTGGGGAAAACCAATGCAAGCTCAAGAGGTAGCAAGAAGAATTTCTGGCGCCGTTGCCGGGGAGTCTACGCAAAAAGTCAACATACCAAGTACCCATCACAATCCCTATCTCTCGCATTACATTAGTTGCCATTTGCCTCTCGTTTTCCTCTCCCCCACTTCAGCCTTGCCGTTTTGTTCACCCTATCTTACTCCTTCTCCTTCTCCTCCTCCTTTCTTCGTTTTCCTTTTTCTCGCTTGCCTTTTGTTTGCTCGTGTGTTGGCTTGCTTGTCTGTCGCGATGGCTCAACCGAAATTTGGTGATCTTCACTTTAAAAGGTTAGAGGAGATCGAAAACAACGTTAGGAAGTTTATGGTTTTGCAATTTGAGCATAATAATTTCTTTAGAAACGAGCTTAAGGAACAAAAAAGTTTTATGAGTTATATGAATAAAGAGCTTGATGATATGTTTAAAGAATTTGATGGTATAAGATCCCAAATTGCTCGTCTAGAAAAGATGACTGCTGAAATTTCGGATATGCAAGCCACCTTAGTCAATAAGATGGCCGCTAAACCGAATTCCTATGAAAATCAAGATGAAGATCTAAAAGTTATTGATGTGTCCCCTATCAAACCTTTGTTTTGCAATATGAATCTTGATGAAACTGAATATGATCTTCCTTTACCTAGAAGGCGTTCCAAAAATTCGGAGTATTTAGATCTTTATGATGAAATTGATGAAAGTGGGATTGAAAGAAATAAAAATCTAGATGTTGCTAAACCCACTATATTGGATTTCAAGGAATTTAATTATGAAAGTTTCTCTTTAATTGATTGTATTTCCTTGTGGCAATCCGTGCTAAATTCTCCACATGCTTATAGTCAAAAGAAAGCCTTTACCGAACATATCGTTGATGCCTTGATGCAATCTTATGAAGAAAAGCTCGAGTTGAAAGTTTCTATCCCTAGAAAACTCTATGATGAGTGGGAACCAACTATTAAAATTAAAATTAAAGATCATGAGTTTTATGCTTTGTGTGATTTGGGTGCTAGTGTTTCCACTATCCCCAAAACTTTGTGTGATTTGCTAGATTTTCACGATTTTGATGATTGCTCTTTAAACTTGCATCTTGCGGATTCCACTATTAAGAAACCTATGGGAAGAATTAATGATGTTCTTATTGTTGCAAATAGGAATTATGTGCCCGTAGATTTCATTGTTCTTGATATAGATTGCAATCCTTCTTGCCCTATTATTCTTGGTAGACCTTTCCTTAGAATGGTTGGTGCGATTATTGATATGAAGGAAGGGAATATTAGATTTCAATTTCCATTAAAAAAGGGCATGGAACACTTTCCTAGAAAGAAAATAAAATTTCCATATGAAACTATCATGAGAGCCACTTATGGATTGCCTACCAAAGATGGCAATACCTAGATCTATCCTCGCTTTTATGCCTAGCTAGGGGCGTTAAACGATAGCGCTTGTTGGGAGGCAACCCAATTTTATTCTTAGTTTTTTGTGTTTTTCTTATGTTAGAGAATAAATAACCCATCTACCTTCTGTTTGGATGTGATTTTGTGTTTTAATTAGTGTTTGTGCCACCTATTGGATCTTCTTGGATGATAGTTATTTGATCTTGCTGTAATTTCCAGAAACTTTGCGTTCAGTGCCCGAATTATTAAAAATCATAAGAATGTGATAAAATACTGATTCCAATTGCTTCTGATCAATAAAGAAATTGTCTAGGTCGTCCAATTTTGGTAATTTTTTGGAGTTCCAGAAGGTTGCGTTAGTTACAGATTACTACAGACGGTTCTATTTTTGACAGATTCTGTTTTTCGTGTGTTGTTTGCTTATTTTGATGAATCTATGGCTAGTAAAATAGTTTATAATTCATAGAGAAGTTTGAATACAGTAGGTTTAACACCAATATAAATAAATAATGAGTTCATTACAGTACCTTGAAGTGGTCTTTTGTTTTGTTTCTCTAACGGAGCTCACGAGATTTCTATTGAGTTTTGTGTTGTGAAGTTTTCAAGTTTTGGGTGGATTCTTTTGATGGATTATGGAACAAGGAGTGGCAAGAGCCTAAGCTTGGGGATGCCCATGGCACCCCAAGATAATACAAGGACACCAAAAATTCAAAGCTTGGGGATGCCCCGGAAGTCATCCCCTCTTTCGTCTACTTCCATCGGTAATTTACTTGGAGCTATATTTTTATTCATCAACATGATATGTGTTTTGCTTGGAGCTTCTTGTATTATTTATGTCTTTGTTTGCTAGTGTGCCACAATCATCCTTGCTGTACACACCTTTTGAGAGAGCCATACATGAATTAGAATTTGATAGAATACTCTATGTGCTTCACTTATATCTTTTGAGCTATGTAGTTTTGCTCTATGTGCTTCACTTATATCTTTTGAGCGTTATAATTTTGCTCTATGTGCTTCACTTAGATATTTAGAGCACGGTGGTGGATTTGTTTTAAAGAAACTATTGATCTCTCATTCTTCACTTAAATTATTTTGAGAGTCTTAATAGCATGGTAATTTGCTTAATAATAACATACTTGGTATTCAAGATTTGTGAAACTTTCTTTTGAGTGCATTGAATACTAAGAAAAGTTGGATGCTTGATAATTGTTTTGAGATATTGAGGTAGTAATATCAAAGTCATTCTAGTAGAGTAATTTTGAATTTGAGAAGTGCTTGAGTTAAAGTTTGCAAGTCTCGTAGCATGCACATATGGTAAACATTATGCAACAAATTTGAAACATGAGGTGTTATTTGATTGTCCTCCTAATGAGTGGCGGTCGGGGACGAGCGATGGTCTTTTCCTACTAATCTATCCCCCTAGGAGCATGCACGTAATGCTTTGGTTTTTTATGGTTTGTAGATTTTTGCAATAAGTATATGAGTTCTTTATGACTAATGTTGAGTCCATGGATTATACGCACTCTCACCCTTCCATCATTGCTAGCCTTTACGGTACCATGCATTGCCGTTTCTCACATTGAGAGTTGGTGCAAACTTCGCCGGTGCATCCAAACCCCGTGATATGATACACTCTTTCACACATAAACCTCCTTATATCTTCCTCAAAACAGCCACCATACCTACCTATTATGGCATTTCCATAGCCATTCCGAGATATATTGCCATGCAACTTTCCACCATCCAGTTTATCATGACACATTCATCATTGTCATATTGCTAGCATGATCATGTAGTTGACATAGTATTTGTGGCAAAGCCACCGTTCATAATTCTTTCATACTTGTCACTCTTGATTCATTGCATATCCCGGTACACCGCCGGAGGCATCCATATAGAGTCATACTTTGTTCTAGCATCAGTTGTAATCATTGAGTTGTAAATAAATAGAAGTGTGATGATCATCATTCAATAGAGCATTGTCCCCCCCCCCAAAAAAAAGAGAGAGGACAAAGAAAAAAAGGACCCAAAAAAGAGAAAATAAATAAAAAGGGGCAATGCTACTATCCTTTTTTCCACACTTGTGCTTCAAAATCTTCATGATAGAGAGTCTCGTGTTTTGTCACTTTCATATGCTAGTGGGAATTTTTCATTATAGAACTTGGCTTGTATATTCCAACAATGGGCATCCTCAAGTGCCCTAGGTCTTCGTGAGCAAGCAAGTTGGATGCACACCCACTTAGTTTCTTTTGTTGAGCTTTCATACATTTATAGCTCTAGTGCATCCGTTGCATGGCAATCCCTACTCCTTGCATTAACATCAATCGATGGGCATCTCCATAGCCCATTGATTAGCCTCGTTCATGAGAGACTTTCTCCTTTTTGTCTTCTCCACATAACCCCAATCATTATATTCTATTCCACCCATAGTGCTATATCCATGGCTCACGCTCATGTATTGCGTGAAAGTTTATGAGTTTGAAATTATTAAGGTATGAAACAATTGCTTGGCTTGTCATCGGGGTTGTGCATGATGAGAGCATTCTTGTGTGACGAAAATGGAGCATGACTAAACTATATGATTTTGTAGGGATGAACTTTCTTTGGCCATGTTACTTTGAGAAAACATAATTGCTTTGTTGGTTTGCTTGAAGTATTATTATTCTCTATGTCAATATGAACTTTTGTCTTGAATCTTTCTAATCTGAATATTCATACCACAATTAAGAAGATTTGCATTGAAATTATGCCAAGTAGCACTCTGCATCAAAAATTCTCTTTTTATCATTTACCTACTCGAGGACGAGCAGGAATTAAGCTTGGGGATGCTTGATACGTCTCCAACGTATCTATAATTTTTGATTGCTCCATGCTATATTATCTACTGTTTTGGACTATATTGGGCTTTATTTTCCACTTTTATATTATTTTTGGGACTAACCTATTAACCGGAGGCCCGACCCAGAATTGTTGTTTTTTTGCCTATTTCAGTGTTTCGAAGAAACGGAATATCAAACGGAGTCCAAACGGAATGAAACCTTCGGGAACGTGATTTTCTCATCGAATATGACCCAGGAGACTTGGACCCTACGCCAAGGAAGCTTTGAGGTGGGCACGAGGTAGGGAGGCGCGCCCCCCACCCTCGTGGGCCCACCGAAGCTCCACTGACATACTTCTTCCTCATATATATACCTACATACCCCAAACGAACAGATACGGAGCCAAAAACCTAATTCCACCACCGCAACTTTCTGTATCCATGAGATCCCATCTTGGTACCTGTTCCGGAGCTCCGCCGGAGAGGGCCGTCATCACGGAGGGCTTCTACATCATCATAGCCTCTCCGATGAAGTGTGAGTAGTTTACCTCAGACCTTCGGGTCGATAGTTAGTAGCTAGATGGCTTCTTCTCTCTTTTTGGATCTCAATACAAAGTTCTCCCCATCTCTCGTGGAGATCTATTCGATGTAATCTTCTTCTTTTTGCGGTGTGTTTGTTGAGACCGATGAATTGTGGGTTTATGATCAAGTCTATCTATGAATAATATTTGAATCTTCTCTGAATTCTTTTATGTATGATTGGTTATCTTTGCAAGTCTCTTCGAATTATCAGTTTGGTTTGGCCTACTAGATTGGTTTTTCTTGCCATGGGAGAAGTGCTTAGCTTTGGGTTCGATCTTGCGGTGTCCTTACCCAGTGACAAAAGGGGCAGCAAGGCACGTATTGTATCGTTGCCATCGAGGATAACAAGATGGGGTTTATTTCATATTGCATGAATATATATATCTCTACATCATGTCATCTTGCTTAAAGCGTTACTTTTTTTTAACTTAATACTCTAGATGCATGCTGGATAGCGGTCGATGAGTGGAGTAACAGTAGTAGATGCAAAATCGTTTTGGTCTACTTGTCACGGACATGATGCCTATATACATGATCATGCCTAGATATTCTCATAACTATGCTCAATTATGTCAATTGCTCAACAGTAATTTGTTCACCCACCATAGAATACTTATGCTCTTGAGAGAAGCCACTAGTGAAACCTATGGCCCCCTGGTCTATTCTCATCATATCAATCTCCATCACTTTAATCTTGCTTTGATTTTTTTACTTTGCCTTTTACTTTTCACTTTGCATCTCTATACCAAAAATACTATCTATCAGATCTCACTCTCGTAAGTGACCGTAAAGGGATTGACAACCCCTAATCGCGTTGGTTGCGAGTAGCTATCGTTTTGTGCAGGTACGAGGGACATGAGCGTGGCCTCCTACTGGATTGATACCTTGGTTCTCAAAAACTGAGGGAAATACTTAGGCTACTCTGTTGCATCATCCTCTCCTCTTCAGGGAGAACCAACGCAAGCTCAAGAGGTAGCACTTACCAGAGTGATTGGGCGAGGACTGGGTGTCCTTAGCTCAAGGGGAAGTTTCCCCCTCCCGGAGGGAAGTTTCCCCGCCAAAACAGCTCCGCCGATTTCCATGCAACGGATGCACTAGAGCTATAAGTGCATGAAATCTCAAAAAGAAACTAAGTGGGTGTGCATCCAACTCGCTTGCTCACAAAGACCTAGGGCATTTTCAGGAAGCCCATCATTGGAATATACAAGCCAAGTTCTATAATGAAAAATTCCCACTAGTATATGAAAGTGACAACATAGGAGACTCTCTATCATGAAGATCATGGTGCTACTTTGAAGCACAAGTGTGGTAAAAGGATAGAAACATTGTCCCTTCTCTCTTTTTCTCTCATTTTTGGGCCTTTTTTATGGCCTTTCTCTTTTCTTTTTTTCGTCCGGAGTCTCATCCCGACTTGTGGGGGAATCATAGTCTCCATCATCCTTTCCTCACTTAGGACAATGCTCTAATAATGATAATCATCACACTTTCATTTACTTACAACTCACAAATTACAACCCGATACTTAGAACAAAATATGACTCTATATGAATGCTTCCGGCGGTGTACTGGGATGTGCAATGACTCATGAGTGACATGTATGAAAGAATTATGAACGGTGGCTTTTGCCACAAATACGATGTCAACTACATGATCATGCAAAGCAATATGACAATGATGAAGCATGTCATAATAACGGAATGGTGGAGAGTTGCATGGCAATATATCTTGGAATGGCTATGGAAATGCCATAATAGGTAGGTATGGTGGCTGTTTTAAGGAAGGTATATGGTGGGTTTATGGTACCGGCGAAAGTTGCACGGTACTAGAGAGGCTAGCAATGGTGGAAGGGTGAGAGTGCGTATAATCCATGGACTCAACATTAGTCATAAAGAACTCACATACTTATTGCAAAAATCTATTAGTTATCGAAGCAAAGTATTACGCGCATGCTCCTAGCTGGATAGATTGGTAGGAAAAGACCATCGCTCGTCCCCGACCGCCACTCATAAGGAAGACAATCAATAAATAAATCATGCTCTGACTTCGTCACATAATGGTTCACCATACGTGCATGCTACGGGAATCACAAACTTCAACACAAGTATTTCTCAAATTCACAACTACTCAACTAGCATGACTCTAATATCACCATCTCCATATCTCAAAACAATCATCAAGTATCAAACTTCTCTTAGTATTGAATGCACTTATATGAAAGTTTTTATTATTGCCATGTTGTTCTAAAGGAAGATCAAAATAATATAAGTGAAGCATGAGAGTTCATCTATTTCTTCAAAATAAAACCACCGCCGTGCTCTAAAAAGATATAAGTGAAGCACTAGAGCAAATGACAAACTACTCCAAAAGATATAAGTGAAGATCAATGAGTAGTCGAATAATTATGCAACTATGTGAAGACTCTCTAACATTTAATAATTTCAGATCTTGGTATTTTATTCAAACAGCAAGCAAAACAAAATAAAATAAAATGACGCTCCAAGCAAAACACATATCATGTGGTGAATAAAAATATAGCTCCAAGTAAAGTTACCAATGAACGAAGACGAAAGAGGGGATGCCTTCCGGGGCATCCCCATGCTTATGCTCTTGGTTGTCCTTGAATATTACCTTGGGGTGCCTTGGGCATCCCCAAGCTTAGGCTCTTTCCACTCCTTATTCCATTGTCCATCAAATCTTTACCCAAAACTTGAAAACTTCACAACACAAAACTTAACAGAAAACTCGTAAGCTCCGTTAACGAAAGAAAACAAAACACCACTTCAAGGTACTGTAATGAACTCATTATTTATTTATATTGTTGTTAAACCTACTGTATTCCAACTTCTCTATGGTTTATAAACTCTTTTACTAGCCATAGATTCATCAAAATAAGCAAACAACACATGAAAAACAGAATCTGTCAAAAACAGAACAGTCTGAAGTAATCTATAACTAACGCAAACTTCTGGAACCCAAAAATCCTGAGAAATTAGGAAGTCCTAGGAATTTTTTTTATTAATCTACTTCAAGTGGAATTGCAATTTTATCGCTCTCTGGTTAAAAATGAAAATTATTCTCGTGAGTGCATACTTTCAGTTTTTTTACAGCAAGATCAAATAACTATCACCCAAGAAGGTCCTAAAGGCTTTACTTGGCACAAACACTAATTAAAACATAAAAAACACAATCATAACAGAGGCTAGATAAATTATTTATTGCTAAGTAGGAGCAAAAATCAAGGAACAAAAATAAAGTTGGATTGCCTCCCAACAAGCGCTAACGTTTAACGCCCCTAGCTAGGCATGATGATTTCAATGATGCTCACATAAAAGATAGGAATTGAAACATAAAGAGAGCATGATGAAGAATATGACTAGCACATTAGTCTAACCCACTTCCTATGCATAGGGATTTTGTGAGTAAACAACTTATGGGAACAAGAATCAACTTGCATAAGAAGGTAAAACAAGCATGACTTCAAGATTTGCAACACATAGAGAGGAAATTTGATATTATGGCAACTCCTACAAGCATATATTCCTCCCTCATAATAATTTTCAGTAGCATCATGAATGAATTCAACAATATAACCATCACATAAAGCATTCTTTTCATGAGCCACAATCATAGAATTTTTGTTACTCCCTACATAAGAAAATTTATTGTCATGGATAATGTAAGTGCATCTAGTGCCACCCCTAGTTGGTTTTGGAGTATTGACGACAAACCTGGTTGAGGGACTAATGTGTTTGTGAGAATTGCAGGATAACACAGGTAGAAGTCCCTCATCGATTCGGTTTTCCTACCAGAGATGACCCCTAAAAATGAATGAAGACATTGAAGTCAAAGGTGGTATGTGAAGACATTCACATTGAAGACTATGACAAGAGAAGACATCGCGTGAAGACTATGGAGCACGAAGACTTAGTTGTTTCATCGTTCTTTTTCTTCTTTGTTGAGTCATAGGAACCACCGTACTGTTAAGTGGGGTCCAAGTGAACCAGTCAGAATGACTGAAGTGATGCTTAACCAAAATCCTATGTCTTCGAGCGAAGACAATAAGAGCAAATCTTATCCAGAGCTGGATAAGTTAGCTTTGCTTGTAGCCCAAGTAAAGTTGTCGTGTGTGTTTGAAATCTGACCATTGGAACACGTGTCAGTTCCTTAGTGACCCAGGGTCATTTCGGACAAATCAGGTCGGGTTACCTAGTGTCTATAGATAGCCCACCCCCTACAACCATAAATGGTTGGCTGCTCGGAGTTAGTATACGGCTTTTGTCGTTTGAGAGCAACCCACATCGAAGCTTTTGCGCGAGAATTCCTTGCGAGGACAAATCCCTAAACACCCAGAGCCAAAGAGTGTTAGGCATCACTAAAGTCTTCTTGTCTGTGTGATCTGAAGACTTATTACACTTGAGGACTGTGAATCCTCCAGCCGGTTAGGCGTCGCGTTCTGAGCATCCAAGAGTCATTGTGGATCGCCGGTGAACGAAGTCTGTGAAGGTTTGGAAGTCTACCTTGAAGACTTACCAGAGTGATTGGGCGAGGACTGGGTGTCCTTAGCTCAAGGGGAATAAGGTGAAGACGCGGTCTTCTGAGTTGAATCTCAGCCTCCCTAACCAGACGTACAGTTGTCACAGCAACTGGAACTGGTCCAACAAATCATTGTCTTCAACGAGCCACTGGTTCTATCCTTCCCATCTCTTTATTTGCAGATTGGTCCTTGTGAAGTCATTGCCTGTTTGCATTATCTATTTGTCTTCACTGTGTGACTGCTTGTTCTGATTGGCTTCATACTATCTTCCATCCTGATCTATACTGCCTAGCTGCTATTAGTCTTTGTGCTTTCATTTCATTGAATACTTGACTATGGCTTGCTTAGTGTAGTCTACCTTCCGCTGCATGGTAATAGGTTTATTTCTATCGTTTGTCTTCGAAACTTCCATGTTTTGAAGACTTCCATAAAAATCGCCTATTCACCCCTCTAGTCGATCACTAGCACTTTCAATTGGTATTAGAGCAAGGTACTCCCTCGTTCTATGTGATTCGGTTTAACTACCTGGAGTTTTAGCTATGTCGACTGCAGGGATAATCAAAGTCTCCGCTACGTGCCGAGTCTTTGATGGAACTGAATATCCCTACTGGAAGAATAAGATGCACATGCATCTTGAAGCCATTGATGTCGACCTCTGGTATGTTGTCAAGAATGGCGTCCCCAAGGCTGGTGAAGGTGTCACCGCTGCTGATGTCAAGAATTCCATTCAACTGGACTCCACTGCCAAGAACATCATTTGTGGTCATCTGACCAAAGGGCAGTATGGCCGTGTGAGTGCTCTGGAAACATCTAAGCTAGTTCGCGACTGGCTCTCCAAGGTCAACGAAGGCGTCTCAACCCAGAGAGATCAAAGAATTAGTGTCCTTCACAACCTCTTCAACCGCTTCAAGAGAAACGACAATGAGAATGTTCAGCTCACGTTTGATCGACTCACTGACATCACAAATGAGCTTCAAGCCCTCGACACGACTGAGATCACCAAGCATGAAGTCGTCAAGACACTCCTGAGATCACTTGACAGCTCGTCTGACACCCTAGCCCTGATTATTCAAGAACGCCCTGACTTCAAGACACTTGATCCGTCTGACATACTTGAAAGGCTCAACACACATGAGTTTCAGCTGTCTAAGAAAAGAGACATCCATGGTCCCAACTATGGGCGAACTCGTGCTTTGAAGGCAAAAGCTGTTTCCTCATCTGAAGAAGAATCTGATTGCAGTTCGGATGATCCTGAAGACATTGGAAAGGAGCTTGCTATGCTTGTGAAGAAGTTTCAGAAGTTCACCAAGAAGAAAGGTCAGAAAGTCCTCACGATCCAGCTCAAGGAATGATGAAGCTTCTGCTCATGACTACAAGAAGAGAACATGTCACAAGTGCAAGAAACCTGGTCACTACATCTCTGAGTGTCCGCAGTGGGACAATGAGAACAACAACAAGAAGAAGAGCAAGGAGTATGATTCTGACGACAAGAAGAAGAAGAAATACTCAAAGTCTTCTTCCAAGTCTTCCTCAAAGTCTTCATCACACAAGAAGAGCTCATCTGGCAAGGCTCGTGCGTTTGTTGGCAAGGAAATGGATTCAGAGGAGGAGTCCGCTTCTGAGGAGACAGAGGTGGAGTCTGAGGAGGAGTCCGATTCTGGCGTTGCAAGTCTGGCTACAGCATACGTTGCCAAGTCCATCTTCAACACTGAAGACAATGACTTCATCACCGATGCCGATGCTAATGACAAGGACAACTCCGCTCCCACCTACTACTTCATGGCACGCGGTGCCAAGGTAAACTCACGCACTACTCACTATTAAACATCCAGTGAAGATGACTCTGATTGTGGTTCCAAACCCAGCTACAAAACACTTGCTAAAATTGCAACTGAACAACAGAAAGCTATGGAACATATTCAAAAACTGTTAGACAAATGCGATGACCTGTTAGACGCTGAAATGACTCGATCTCAGTCCTTAATTGAAAACATAAAAAATCTTCATGTTAAGTATGAGGAACTTGAAAGTCGTCATGAAACGCTCTCAACAACTCATGAAAATCTTTACTATGATTATCTTCAAAGGAAGCATGATCTTGAGGAATTGAGAGCGGCTCATGAAGATCTTCAAAAGGAAAATGAGTCACTTCGCGCCAAACAGATCAGTTCCGCTCAGGAAGGATTTGAACCACCATGTCTTAAATGCATTGAGCGTGACAACGCTACTTCTATTGCTGGATGTTCTACTGCTGCTACTATTGCAATGTCTTCAATTGTTGATGTGGTAACTAACCCCTCTGCTGAGGATACCACTGCGATTGCTGATGAAAATGCTAGGCTGAAGACATTGCTTGAAACAGGGATGTACAAAAGTCTCAAAGGGCATCAGACACTATGTGATGTCCTCAAAAGGCAGATCCTGAACCGAAACCCTAGGAAAGAGGGTGTTGGGTTCGAAAGGAAAATGAATGCTGATGGCTCCTACTGGAAACCTGAGCAGTACCCCAAAACCACATGGGTTGCTGCAAAGGAACCTTCAGTGGATCCATCCACCCTATCTGGCTTCACTTGTGCTAATCCCATTGTTATTGATGAATCCTTTGATGCAAACTATAAACTATTTAAGAATCAGAAGGGTGAAGTGTTTGCCAAGTATATTGGTACTAACCGCAGGTATGGGCCACCTATGAAGAAAGTCTGGGTGCCGAAAAAGTGGTTGGAGATCTTCCTGTGAATGTCGTCATGACACCACAAGTGAAGAAGACAAACCCCAGACCACAGGCTTCATATGGTCCAAAGGCTTCATACAGACGGACTCACCTGAGTCACACTAACGCAAATGTTTTGCAGGGAAACCATACTCAGGCCTATGAATATGAGCGCGTTTCATCAAACCGCCATGTTCATACGACCACGAACTACTCTGCTTATTCTTATGAGTACTATTGTCCTCCTGCAAGACTATTTGCTAGGGCTCCAAAGCCAAAGTTCTCAGATGCTACACTTAGACTCATTGCTTCGAAGCCACCCTTGAAGATGTGGGTGGCTAAGAAAGCTTAACTCTCTTTTGCAGGGAAAGGGCGCTAGCCGAAAATCAAATTTGTCTGAAGCTATTGCTGGGGACCTTAAACATCTTGTAGGGTGCAAGATCAAATGCCCAAATGGTCTTATTATGTATTTTGTTCCTGAGTCGCTTGCTACTTGCCCTATCAGTCCTAACCTCGATCTAAGCTTTCATAATCCACTTGCTCGTCAAATGTTTATGCTTCACAATTCTCTTCATGAAGCCTATCCCCCTAACTGCACTGTAGGGTATGAAACCAGCTGCTTCAGAATGGATTATTGATAGTGGGGGTACTAATCACATGACTGGCAAGGGAAGACTTCTCATGGACTCAACTTTACGTCCATCTGATAAGAGTCACTTCACATTTGCTGATACTGGTAAAAGCAAGGTATTGGGTCTAGGTAGAGTTGCAATCTCAAGGGATCAACACATGGATAAAGTGATGCTTGTTGAAACCCTTGGTTTCAACTAAATATCTGTCTCAATGCTTTGCGATTTAAACATGATTGTGCTATTTGGAAAATATCGTTGCCTTGTTCTAATGGAATCTGACAAGTCTCTAGTCTTTGAAGGGTATCGGAAAGATGATTTGTACATGGTAGATTTCTCAGCAGGACCACAGCTTGCCGTATGTCTTCTAGCAAAAGCCTCAGAATGTTGGCTCTGGCATTAGAGACTAGGGCATGCTGGCATGAGGAACTTGCACACTCTTGCAAAGAAGAAGCATGTCATAGGCATTGAGGGCGTCAAGTTCAAGAAGGACCACCTATGCGGTGCCTGTGAAGCTGGAAAGATGACGAGGGCCAAGCATCCCTCGAAGACAATCATGACAACGACTCAACCCTTCAAACTGCTACACATGGAACTCTTCAGTCCCACTCACTACTCAACTCTTACTACTACTGCTTGTCTCTATGGCTTCGTCATTGTTGATAATTATTCAAGATACACATGGGTGCATATAATCCTCTACAAGACTGAAGTGCAGGATGTCTTAGACGTTAACCCAATCAGGGGAGCCATGAACAACTATGGCGTCAAGATCAAGCACATCAGAAGTGACAATGGCACTGAATTCAAGAACACTGGCCTCGACACTTATCTTGATACTTTGGGCTTCACTCATGAGTTCTCAGCTCTGTACACGCCGCAGCAGAATGGCGTCGTGGAACGCAAGAACAGAATACTTATTGAGATGGCCCGGACGATGCTTGATGAATACAAGACTCCAAGAAAGTTCTGGCCTGAAGCCATTGATACTGCATGCCATATTATCAACCGTGTTTATCTTCACAAGATTCTGAACAAAACATCATATGAGCTCCTCACTAGTAAGAAGCCAAATGTCAGTTACTTCAGAGTATTTGGTGTCAGGTGCTGGATCAAGGATCCACATCACACTTCAAAATTTGCACCGAAAGCACATGAAGGTTTTATGCTTGGATACAGAAAGGACTCGCACTCCTACAGAGTCTTCAACCTCTTTCACTATAAAGTGATTGAAATTGTGGATGTGCGGTTCGATGAGACTAACGGCTCGCAAAAAGAGCACCTACAAAATGTGCTAGATGAAGTTCCATCCAGTGAATCCATCAAGCTTATGGGAACTGGAGAAATCATACCGTCTGAAGCTCAGCCTGAAGAGGAACTCATCATCTCTGCACCTGATCAACCTGAAGACAATGCTCAGCCTAAAGAGAATCCTTCCAACGATGACAATGATCAGCAAGAGCAAAATCTTCGTCCTGTTCATCCTCGGGTTGCAAATGAAGTACATATTGAGAGAATAATTGACAACATCAATGCACCTGGTCCACTCACTCGTTCAAGGGCAACACAACTAGAAATTTTTGTGGACACTTCGCATTTCTCTCAATATCTGAACCAAGAAAGTTGATGAAGCCTTCATGGAACCTGAATGGATTCAAGCTATGCAAGAAGAGCTTCAACAGTTTGAGCTGAATAATGTATGGGAACTGGTCAAGCGTCCTGATCCTCGTAAGCACAATATCATAGGCACTAAATGGATATATCGCAACAAGCAAGATGAGCATGGTCAAGTTGTCAGAAACAAAGCTCGTCTCGTTGCTCAAGGATACACTCAAGTTGAAGGAATTGACTTCGATGAAACATTTGCTCCTGTGGCTAGGCTTGAAGCTAACGCATACTGCTGGCCTATGCAAATCATCATAACATTCTTCTGTATCAAATGGATGTGAAGAGCGCTTTTCTCAATGGCAAGATTGAAGAAGAAGTGTATGTTGCACAACTGCCTGGCTTTGAAGATCCAAAACATCCTGACATGGTGTACAAGCTCAACAAGGCACTGTATGGCCTCAAACAAGCCCCTCGGGCTTGGTATGACACACTCAAAGACTTCCTGAAGAGCAAAGGCTTCAAACCTGGTTCCCTCGACCCCACTCTCTTCACGAAGACATATGATGGTGAACTGTTTGTGTGCCAAATATATGTGGATGACATTATCTTTGGTTGCACTAATCAGAAATACAGTGATGAGTTTGGATACATGATGCAAGAGCAATATCAGATGTCCATGATGGGAGAGTTGAATTCTTCCTTGGTCTTCAAATACGACAGCAACACAACGACATCTTCATATCTCAAGAGAAATACCTCAAAGATTGCCTGAAGAAGTTTGGAATGCAAGACTGCAAAGGTTACACGACGCCATGCCAGCTAAACACCATCTGGGTCCCGACGACAATGGTAAAGAGTTCGATCAAAAGGTATACGCTCCATGATTGGTTCTTTGCTTTATTTATGTGCATCTAGGCATATATCATGCTTAGTGTTTGCATGTGTGCCCGATTCCAAGCGGCACCAAAGGAATCGCATCACTTAGCTGTGAAGCGAATTCTTCGATATTTGGCTCACACCCCAACACTAGGATTATGGTATCCAAAGGGCTTAGAGTTTGATCTAGTATGATTCTCAGATGCTGATTATGCTGGTGACAAGGTGGATCGCAAGTCTACATCAGGCACATGTCACTTTCTAGGACGATCACTTGTATGTTGGTCTTCAAAGAAGCAGAACTGTGTATCTCTCTCCACTTCTGAATCTGAATACATTGCTGCTGGATCTTGCTGCGCTCAGCTTCTATGGATGAAGCAAAGCATTCATCTGAAGCAACTACCACTCTACTGCAACAACGAAAGCACCATCAAGATTGCTAACAACCCAGTTCAGCACTCGAAGACAGAGCACATTGAAATTCGTCATCACTTTCTCAAAGATCATGTCATGAAGGAAGATATTGATATCATACACATCAACACTAGAGAGCAATTGGCAGATATCTTCACAAAGCCCTTGGATGAGAAAAGGTTTTGCAAGTTACGGTTGAGCTAAATATCTTTAATCCTCAAATGTACTGTGATCAGCACACATCCTACACTTATGCATGTTGATTGACTTAGATGTGCAAACACACGAAGTAACGTATGTCTTCAATCAATGAAGACTACATTCTAATGTGAATACATTAACGTGGAATTTGACTTCGGAGCACCACGGATAATTGTGCGCCGTGTCTGGGTCAAATATTCTATACGGTGGGTAACGCCACCACCAAACTCCTGTTTGGAATACTTTTTTGGTGTTATATTTGCAAAGTCTTCGCTTTCTGTTTGTCTTCAATTGTTTAACATGGCTCATGTTTGTCGGTGTCAAAACCGGCGGATCTCGGGTAGGGGGTCCCGAACTGTGCGTCTAGGCGGATGGTAACAGGGGGCAGGGGACACGATGTTTTACCCAGGTTTGGGCCCTCTTGATGGAGGTAAAACCCTACGTCCTGCTTGATTTATTCTTGATGATATGGGTATTACAAGAGTTGATCTACCACGAGATCGGAGAGGCTAAACCCTAGAAGCTAGCCTATGGTATGATTGTTGTTGTCCTACGGACTAAAACCCTCCGGTTTATATAGACACCAGAGGGGGCTAGGGTTACACAAGGTCGGTTACAAAGGAGGAGATATACACATCCGTATTGCCTAGCTTGCCTTCCACGCCAAGTAGAGTCCCATCTGGACACGAGACGAAGTCTTCAATCTTTTATCTTCATAGTCCGACAGTCCGGCCAAAGGATATAATCCGGCTATCCAGATACTCCCTAATCCAGGACTCCCTCAGTAGCCCCCAAACCAGGCTTCAATGACGATGAGTCCGGCGCGCAGTTTTGTCTTCGGCGTTGCAAGGTGGGTTCTTCTCCATCTTTCGAACATTTGTAAAGCAGTGTACGGTCCCATAAATGTTTGGACCTCTTGGCTTCTGTGCCCAATAAGGGTTTTCTCCCACGCGTCGAATGAATACGAGGCGCCAGGGCGTTTTTACATTCGCCCCCTAGCCAGATAAATAAATTGTCTATTAAAGGGATGGGGATCCTTAGATCCGATCCATACCATCCTCCCCCAGCGAGAGTCCATCAGAGCGCGTTCCGTAAAGATCCATTCCAGCATGGCCGACCTCCGCAGCTCCTCCTCCCGCCCCCGAAGCCCTAAGCCCAGTGATTGGGAAAGGTGTTTAGTCCCACACAGTCGCTTAGTCGAACTACAGACTAAGGGATTTCTCCCTCCGGCGTACATGGTGCCTGTTCGAGCCGGGCTTGCCACCTATAATGGCGGAGAGCAAGCGGAGAGCTTTCCCGGTCCCTCTATGGGGGAACGGGCCTGCCTTGTTCCCTATCTATTAAGGGGACTCATATTTCCAATTCATCCGTTCCTCTGCGGGCTCCTGGAGTTCTACGGCCTCCAATTACACAATTTCACCCCCGCCTCCATCCTACATATCGCCGGCTATGTGGCTCTCAGCGAGTTGTTCCTGGGCTGCGAGGATCGCTTCGAGCTGTGGAAAAGGCTATTTTGCCTCGTCCCTCGCACATAGAGGGGGGCACTTTATCAAGTGGGCGGAGCCGAAATATGGCGCATCGCCGATACCGGATACCTGTCTGGTACTCCGAAGAAGTCACCCAAAGACTGGCCTTCAGAATGGTTTTATATGGAGGACGTTCCCCTTCCGGACCCTGTTCGGCGGGGTCTTCCTGAGTTCAACAATGCTCCTCTAAAGAAACGCCGAAGTTGGCGCCCACGGAGCCCCCAGATGGAAGACAATGGAGAAGTCCTCTATCTGATGAACCGAATTAAAGCACTGGCTTGATCAGGATTGATAGTAATCGAAGTTATGTCGATTTGCATAATGCGGGGAGTGCAACCACTTCAATATTGTGGGCACCCCTTGTGGTGTTATAACGGGGCAGATGACGCCACTCGCTGCGGGCGTAAGGGACCGGACAATGCTGCCGCTTTAGCGAAAATTCTGTCCGAATTGTTCAAGGGTGAGGAAGAGGAGTTCACCTGCATCAAGCCACGGGATGGATTCTCCATGTACAATCCTCCAAGCTGGGTAAGTTATACCTCCCTGCTCCCATTTTTCCCGCATTCTTTGTCGTAAGTATTCACCTTGCCACTTTGCGGCAAGAACCGCGAAAAGCCATAAAGGAGGTCAGCAGCCCTTCTCCACAACCAGAGGGCCCTGACCGGGCCCTCGACTCCAGACTTGAAGAAGATTTGGTTATATTCGTGGAGCCGATAGACCGGCAGTTCCATCAGTTAAGCTGCGACGATGCCATGGTGGCCATTACGGCCGACTATCCCGGACTGCTCCCTGCATCACACGTAAGAAAAACCAAAAATCCCAACTCCAAAACTAGGATCCCCTTTTAGACACTTCACCCACCATATACACATGGCATTTTTACAGGGAATTCATTCGGGACGCCCTGCCGAACCCGCAGCAACGCGCCAACAGGAGGCACCGAGGCCGAGTAGGCCAAAAAGGAAGGCGGTCAGGACGGAGACACCGGCGCAAAGGTATAACAAACCCCGCTCCGTGGTTGTCGTCTTTCTCGAAATATAATGACGCTCGTGTTTCTTTGTCAGAAAAAATGCTCGCCGAAATATGTCCGGCGATGTTACAAATCACGCTTCCACCAGCCGATATGGGGATGTGTCACATCCCTAGTTCTGGTATGCTCTGAGCTAGCTAGTCACTAGTTGCATCATGTCTAAATTTCTTTTAGACCCGAAATGGGGATTGTTCAAACCCTAGCACTAAATCAATCCATCTAGGCTTGATTAAAATCTTTTTCAATAAACCCAAAATGTCCCTAAGAAAAGTTCATGATTTCTGGTTAAGGTGAAAACCTCTCCCAAAAATGATGAATATATTTTTAGGTCATCTTTGGATTTTTGAATTAACACAAAAGTATTTGAATTGGAGCCATTTAAATGCTATTTTTTTTAAATGGTCCAAATATTCTAAAGTTATTTGTGGAGCCCTGAAATAATTCAGTTAACCTCCAAAATAATTTTCAGAATTATCTAAAATGATTTAGTTCCTTAACTAAATCAGAACAAAGAAAACAAAATAGTAAAAGAAAAATAGGAAAAGGAAGAGGTTACCTGTGGCTTACCTGGCGCCCACTTGGCCAAGCGCTATGCAGCCCAGCCCACTGGCCTGTGACAGTCGTCGTCCTCCTCCCGCCAGTCGGACAGGGCGCGTGCCCGACACTCGCGCGTGCTCTGCGTGCCACGCGAGCTGCCTGCCTGCCCTCCCCTGCCAGCGCGACGCCTCGAACGATCCCGCCACCGCTGTATTGATCGAGCCGGCCTCTCCAGTCCTCCCCCTCGCCTCTCCCTCACTCCCCTCCACCCATGGCCGAAGCCGCCATGGATGTGCCGCCGTAGTTCTCGCGGCCACAGCCATCCACGCGCCTCCCCGTGCTATCCCCACTGTCCGCCTCGATGCCGTGAAGCTGCCCCCTAAACAAGCGCAAGCCAGGACGCTCTGCCGTGCTGTCCTCGACCTCATCTACAACCTCGGGCGCCACCGATCGCCCTCGCCGATTCGTCGTCCACAGCACGCCCCGAGCTCGCCAGAGGCACCAACAGAACCGCTGTGAGCTCCACCGTCTTCTCCCCTGCTCCCCGTGCTCGTCTGCATCCTCTAACTCCCCGAGCCACCAGAGCCGAGAGCTCCTCGCCGCCGTTCTTGAAGCGACCGTGGCTAGTGCAAGCTCAGATCGCCCCTGAGCACGTCATCGTGCTCGGGCTGCTCCCAGGAGACGGACGCACCTGCTAGCTCGCCTTCCCGTGCGTTGTAGCGAGTAGCCGGTCTTGCCTGAGCTTCAGCCACCACTGATTTGGTCGCCGTCGTCGTCTCCGGCGACCATTTGGTCCCGTTCTGCCGCCAATCAACACGGACGAGGTCCAGAGCTCCAACGGTGCCACCGGAGAAACGAACCGTGGCCTGTGGTGCGATTCCGCGCATCGCCGCCGTCTCGGCACCTCGCTAGTGACTAAACGCCGGCCTAACCCCGATCAGGTTAGTGCTAACGGCCCACCCGTGCCACTGACATGCGGGACCAGCCCGCCTAATTAACCTAGGTTAGCTTAGGTTAAATACTAATTAACCAAGTTAGTTAGTTTAGTCACTGAAGTGCGGGACCCACTGGTCAGTTTGACCCTGGCCGCCCTGTTGACCCGCTGACGTCACTATGACATAATGCTGATGCAATAAAACATTTTTCAGATTTATTCTTTTACAGAAATTCCAGAAAATTGCCTAAACTTCTAAAAATCATAGAAAATCAACCGTAACTCCAAATGAAGAAATTATATATGAATTATCAAAAAAATCCCAATCTATCCATTATGCTACTTTCATGCATGTTCAACCAACTATACCCTCTGTATAAGTGAACATGATAATGGCATTTTAAATACCCCTTATGGAGTTTGCATATGAACCCTTGTTCATATGACTTCATTTAATTGTGCTAGATGCATTAGTACAAATCATAAGCATATTGCCATGTCATGATCATGCATCATATTGTGCATTGCATTGATTGTGTTCTTCCTTGTTTGCTGGTATTTTTCCCCTCTCGGTAGACGACGTTCCGATGATGAGATCGATGACACCGATGAAGAACTATATTATCTTCAGAAGTGCCAGGCAAGCAAAACCCCCTTGTTCATTCCGATACAATCCCACTCTCTCGCTCCTGCTCCCTTTTACTCCATTAGGACAACAACGTTTCAACTATTACATGTTGCGGTAGTTGAACCCCTTTTCCTCTGCATGACCTGTCATTGCCACAGTAAATAGATGAAACCCACTAGCATGAGTAGGAGTTGTTTGAGCCCTGATGTGCCTACTCATTCATGCTTGTTTGTCATGCCTGCTACTGCTTAGAGTTGAGTCAGGTCTGATTCATCGGGTATGAATTGGAATGGTGTTGAACATGTCCTACTGTGTGTGAGCTAAATGTGTGAACACGATTTGGTAAAGGTAGCGGTGAGAGGCCATGTAGGAGTACATGGTGGGTTGTCTCATTGCAGCCGTCCTTAGGAACTGAGTTTTGTGTTTGGTGATCCATGAACAGTTACTACCACACATTGGAATGCTTAAGTGCCCCTCTCGACTTATTAATCAACTTGATCTCTGTCCAGGAGTTGCAACTAGTTTCTGGTGTTTGTAGGTAGTGTTAGTAGTATACCAAGTGGCACCTGGTACAGGTGGGCTTGGGACACACTAGGCACAGTGGCACGGCGTACCAAGTGGCACCCAGATGGTGGGCTTGGGAACCCTGCACACATCGTTTGGGGCCGTGAGCGACACCCCAGTCGGATCTCCTTGCGGATGGAACCCGAATAGGCGATAAACCTGGACGAGAGACTTGTGTGGTTAGTCATGTCGTGGCCGACTCCCTTGCCCGGATTCCGCTTGAAGGTTGCCGAGGTACATGACGTGTATAGGGCGATAAGTGGCGAGAGCGTGTGTGAAGAAGTACACCCCTGCAGGGTTATCATTATCTATTCGAATAGCCGGATTCCTCGGATATGGAAACTTGGACCCCTTGCATAGTTCATAGACAAGTGAAAGTGGATACTCTAAAATGCGCAAGATAAGCGTGAGTGCTATGGATGGCCTTCTCGTAGGGTGACGGGAGCGTATCCATAGTGGTGTATTGATATGGTGAATATGTGGACTCGTGTGCGCCACCCCAAAAGAGTTACTCGCAGTCGTAGTATAGGATAGCCATTGAGTCAAAGCTGGCTTGCGGCAGTCAAACTCCACCACCCCCTTTATTGATACCGATGCATATGTAGTTAGTTCTGATGTAAGTCTTGCTGGGTACATTTGTACTCACATTTGCTTATTTTATGTTTTGCAGAGAGACTTCAGTCTCGCTAGTAGTTCCGTGTGGACTTCGACGTTTAGCTTGATACCTCAGCTACGATCTTGTGCCCTCGACAGGATCTTGTAGATAGTCAGGCTTCTCAGCCTTTTTCATTTGTAGATGTCTATACTCAGACATGTTAAGCTTCCGCATGTGCTTTGACTTGTATGCTCCGAATGTTGGGTCATGAGACCAATGTTTGTAATATCTCGCTCCTCGGCGCCTAATGAATAAATACTTGAGTCGTAGAGTTATGTTGTGATGACATGTTGTATTTACACATATCGAGCATATTGTGTGTATGATTGAAATGCTTGGTATGTGTGGGATCTGACAACCTAGTTGTTTATCCTTGGTAGCCTCTCTTATGGGGAAATGTAGTCTTGTGCTTCCATGAGCCATAGTAGTCCGCTACAGCCCGGTTCACCGGAGTCCTGCTAGCCCAGCACTGCTGCTCCGGAACACTTGACTGGCCGGCATGTGATTTACTTTGTTCCTGTGTCTGTCCCTTCGGGGAAATGTCACGCGGTGATATCCGGAGTCTTGCCTAGCCTGCTACAGCCCGGGTTCCCGGAGTCTTGTTAGCCCAGTGCTACAGCCCGGATTCGCACGCTGCTGACCGACATGCTCAATGTTGATTCATGTATGCATGTCCCCGTAAGTTAGTGCCACTTTGGGTTCACGACTAGTCATGTAGGCCCGGGTTCTCTGTCATATGGATGCTAGCGACACTATCATATACATGAGCCAAACGGCGCAAACGGTCCCGGGCCATGGTAAGGCGACACCCGTGGGAATACCGTGCGTGAGGCCGCAAAGTGATATGAGGTGTTACCGGCTAGATCGATGTGACTTGGAATCGGGGTCCTGGCAATTGTTGTCATCTTCGGCACTATCTGGAATGCTATTATCTCCTATGCAGGTATCACCTGTAAGTGCATCTAGTGCCACCCCTAGTTGGTTTTGGAGTATTGACGACAGACTTGGTTGAGGGACTAATGTGTTTGTGAGAATTGCAGGATAACACAGATAGAAGTCCCTCATTGATTCGGTTTTCCTACCAGAGATGACCCCTAAAAATGAATGAAGACATTGAAGCCAAAGGTGGTATGTGAAGACATTCACATTGAAGACTATGACAAGAGGAGACATCACGTGAAGACTATGGAGCGCGAAGACTTAGTTGTTTCATCGTTCTTTTTCTTCTTTGTTGAGTCATAGGAACCACCGTACTGTTAAGTGGGGTCCAAATGAACCAGTCAGAATGACTGAAGTGATGCTTAACCAAAATCCTATGTCTTCGAGCGAAGACAATGAGAGCAAATCTTATCCAGAGCTGGATAAGTCAGCTTTGCTTGTACCCCAAGTAAAGTTGCCGTGTGTGTTTGAAATCTGACCATTGGAACACGTGTCAATTCCTTAGTGACCCAGGGTCATTTTGGACAAATCAGGTCGGGTTGCCTAGTGGCTATAAATAGCCCACCCCCTACAACCATAAACGGTTGGCTGCTCAAAGTTAGTGTACGGCTTT
>NW_024113873.1:0-9270 GCF_003073215.2 Triticum urartu
TTGAATGCTAAAGACATGCGTTTTTCGTGAAGCGGCTACAAGGAGGGTCACCCCAAATGGCGCCATTCCATGTCTATCTCAAAGTAGACCCTATTTTACGGACGGTCGCCAAAAAGCATGCATTCCCGACCCTCGTAGCTACTCCCGGCAATTCAGACCACCTTCGGCCAATTCAGCTGGAACCGGCTGGAATTTGAACTGCGTGTCCTCCATAGCTTGCCCGTTATTTTTGCCAAAACTGCTTTTTAGCTTCACAGGTAGGCATTTCATCACAGAATCGACAACAGATTGGCATGGCTCAAACCCTACCCACGGACGGCTGCCGTGATGAAATCAGCCGGTTTTTGAAACCACCGTAAAAAATTCAAAGAAAATCAAAAAAATGGGAGACGTCCGCGTCACATCATCAAATGTGGCCTACCAACTAGCAAAAATACTAAACTTGCAATACGGATGTTTTCTTGAAAAAGTGTTCTCAAAAACGACCTACCATGAACGAAGATTCATGGCTTTCAAGCCAAACTAGCAATGATATGACCGCATCCGATGAATAGTTTATGATAATATGCCCAAATTTGGCGCATGCCTCCGTCTTGTGATAGAAAACAATGTTGCTAAAGCGAGGTTCCAACTTGTTTAACAAGAAAAACCGGTTTTCGTTTTTTGAATGCTAAAGGCATGCGTTTTTCGTGAAGCGGCTACAAGGAGGGTCACCCCAAACGGCGCCATTCCATGTCTATCTCAAAGTAGACCCTCTTTTACGGACGGTCGCCAAAAAGCATGCATTCCCGACCCTCGTAGCTACTCCCGGCAATTCAGACCACCTTCGGCCGTTTCAGCTGGAACTGGCTGGAATTTGAATTGCGGGTCCTCCATAGCTTGGCTGTTATTTTTGCCAAAAATGCTTTTTAGCTACACAGGTAGGCATTTCATCACAGAATTGACAACATATTGGCACGGCTCAAACCCTAGCCACGGACGGCCACCGAGACCAAATCGGCTGATTTTTGAAAACACCTAAAAAATTCAAAAAAATGGGATACCTCCGTGTCACATCATCAAATGTGGCCTACCAACTAGCAAAAATACTAAACTTGCAATACCGATGTTTTCTTGAAAAAGAGTTCTCAAAAATGACCTACCATGAACGAAGATTCATGGCTTTCAAGCCAATCTAGCAATGATATGGCCGCATCCGATGAATAGTTTCTGATAATATGCCCAAATTTGGTGCATGCCTCTATCTTGTGATGGCAAACAATGTTGCCAAAGCGAGGTTCCAACTTGTTTAACAAGAAAAACCGTTTTCCATTTTTTGAATGCTAAAGACATGCGTTTTTCGTGAAGCGGCTACAAAGAGGGTCACCACAAGCGGCGCCATTTCATGTCTATCTCAAAGTAGACCCGATTTTATGGACGGTCGCCAAAAAGCATGCATTCCCGACCCTCGTAGCTAGTCCCGGCAATTCAGACCACCTTCGGCCGATTCAAGTGGAACCGACTGGAATTTGAACTGGGGGTCCTCCAAAGCATGCCCGTTATTTTTGTCAAAAATGCTTTTGAGCATCACAGGTAGGCATTTCATCACAGAATCGACAACAGATTGGCACGGCTCAAACCCTAGCCACAGACGGCCGCCGCGACGAAATCGGCCGGTTTTTGAAAACACCGTAAAAAATTCAAAAAAATAAAAAAATGTGACACCTCCGCGTCACATCATCAAATGTGGCCTACCAACTAGCAAAAATACTAAACTTGCAATACGGATGTTTTCTTGAAAAAGTGTTCTAAAGAACGACCTACCATGAACGAAGATTCAGGGCTTTCAAGCCAAACTAGCAATGATATGGCCGCATCCGATGAACAGTTTCTGATAATATGCCCGAATTTGGCGCATGCCTCCATCTTGTGATGGAAAACAATGTTGCCAAAGCGAGGTTCCAACTTGTTTAACAAGAAAAACCGTTTTTCATTATTTGAATGCTAAAGACATGCGTTTTTCATGAATCGGCTACAAGGAGGGTCACCCCAAACGGCGCCATTCCATGTCTATCTCGAAGTAGACCCTATTTTACGGACGGTCTCCAAAAAGCATGCATTCCCGACCCTCGTAGCTACTCCCGGCAATTTAGACCACCTTCGGCCGATTCAAGTGGAACCGACTGGAATTTGAACTGGGGGTCCTCCATAGCTTGCCCGTTATTTTTGTCAAAAATGCTTTTGAGCATCACAGGTAGGCATTTCATCACAGAATCGACAACAGATTGGCACGGCTCAAACCCTAGCCACAGACGGCCGCCGCGACGAAATCGGCCGGTTTTTGAAAACACCATAAAAAATTCAAAAAAAATCAAAAAAATGGGAGACCTCCGCGTCACATCATCAAATGTGGCCTACCAACTAGCAAAAATACTAAAATTGCAATACGGATGTTTTCTTCAAAAAGAGTTCTCAAAAACGACCTACCATGAACGAAGATTCATGGCTTTCAAGCCAAACTATCAATGATATGGCCGCATCCGATGAATAGTTTCTGATAATATGCCCAAATTTGGCGCATGCCTCTGTCTTGTGATGGCAAACAATGTTGCCAAAGCGTGGTTCCAACTTGTTTAACAAAAAAACCGTTTTTCATTTTTTGAATGCTAAAGACATGCGTTTTTCGTGAAGCGGCTACAAGGAGGGTCACCCCGAATGGCGCCATTCCATTTCTATCTCAATGTAGACCCTATTTTACGGACGGTCGCAAAAAAGCATGCATTGTCGACCCTCGTAGCTACTCCCGGCAATTCAGACCACCTTAGGCCAATTCAGTTGGAACCGGCTGGAATTTGAACTGCGGGTCCTCCATAGCTTGCCCGTTATTTTTGCCAAAACTGCTTTTTAGCTTCACAGGTAGGCATTTCATCATAGAATCGACAACAGATTCGCACGGCTCAAACCCTAGCCACGGACGGCCGCCGCGATGAAATCAGCCGGTTTTTGAAAACACCGTAAAAAATTCGAAGAAAATCAAAAAATGGGACACCTCCGCGTCACATCATCAAATGTGGCCTACCAACTAGCAAAAATACTAAACTTGCAATATGAATGTTTTCTTGAAAAAGTGTTCTCAAAAACGACCTACCATGAGTGAAGATTCATGGCTTTCAAGCCAAACTAGCAATGATATGACCGCATCCGATGAATAGTTTATGATAATATGCCCAAATTTGGCACATGCCTCCGTCTTGTGATAACAAAAAATGTTGCCAAAGCGAGGTTCCAACTTGTTTAACAAGAAAAACCGGTTTTCATTTTTTGAATGCTAAAGACATGCGTTTTTCGTGAAGCGGCTACAAGGAGGGTCACCCCAAACGGCGCCATTCCATGTCTATCTCAAAGTAGACCCTATTTTACAGACGGTCGCCAAAAAGCATGCATTCCCGACCCTCGTAGCTACTCCCGGCAATTCAGACCACCTTCGGCCGATTCAGCTAGAACCGGCTGGAATTTGAACTCCGGGTCCGCCATAGCTTGGCTGTTATTTTTGCCAAAAATGCTTTTTAGTTTCATAGGTAGGCATTTCATCGCACAATCGACAACAGATTGGCACGGCTCAAACCCTAGCCATGGACGGCCGCCGCGACCAAATCTGCCGGTTTTTTAAAACATCGTAAAAAATTCAAAAGAAATCAAAAAAATGGGATACCTCCGCGTCACATCATCAAATGTGCCTACGAACTAGCAAAAATACTAAACTTGCAATAAGGATGTTTTCTTGAAAAAGTGTTCTCAAAAACGACCAACCACGAACGAAGATTCATGGCTTTCAAGCCAAACTAGCAATGATAAGGCCGCATCCGATGAATAGTCTCTGATAATATGCCAAAATTTGGCGCATGCCTCCATCTTGTGATGGCAAACAATCTTGCCAAAGCGAGGTTCCAACTTGTTTAACAAGAAAAACCGTTTTTCATTTTTTGAATGCGAAAGACATGCGTTTTTCGTGAAGCGGCTACAAGGAGGGTCACCCCAAACGGCGCCATTCCATGTCTATCTCAAAATAGACCATATTTTATGGACGGTCGCCAAAAAGCATGCATTCCCGACCCACGTAGCTACTCCCGGCAATTCAGACCACCTTCGGCCGATTCAGTGGAACCGGCTGGAATTTAAACAGCAGGTCCTCCATAGCTTGCCCGTTATTTTTGCCAAAAATGCTTTTTAGCTACACAGGTAAGCATTTCATCACAGAATCGACAACAGATTGGCACGGCTCAAACCCTCGACACGGACGACCGCCGAGACAAAATCGGCCGGTTTTTGAAAACACCTAAAAAATTCAAAAAAAATGGGAGACCTCCACGTCACATCATCAAATGTGCCTACCAACTAGCAAAAATACTAAACTTGCAATAAGGATGTTTTCTTGAAAAAGTGTTATCAAAAACGACCTACCATGAACGAAGATTCAGGGCTTTCAAGACAAACTAGCAATGATATGGCCGCATCCCATGAATAGTTTCTGATAATATGCCCAAATTTGGCGCATGCCTCCGTCTTGTGATGGCAAACAATGTTGCCAAAGCGAGGTTCCAACTTGTTTAACAAGAAAAACCGTCTTTCATTATTTGAATGCTAAAGACATGCGTTTTTTGTGAATCGGCTAAAAGGAGGGTCACCCCAAACGCCGCCATTCCATGTCTATCTCGAAGTAGACCCTATTTTACGGACGGTCGCCAAAAAGCATGCATTCCCGACCCACGTAGCTACTCCCGGCAATTCAGACCACCTTCGGCCGATTCAGCTAGAACCAGCTGGAATTTGAACTGAGGGTCCTCCATAGCTTGCCCGTTATTTTTGACAAAAATGCTTTTGAGCTTCACAGGTAGGCATTTCATCACAGAATCGACAATAGATTGGCACGGCTCAAACCCTAGCCACGGACGGCCGCCGCGACCAAATCGGCCGGTTTTTGAAAACACCATAAAAAAATAAAAAAAAATCAAAAAAAATGGGAGACCTCCGCGCCACATCATCAAATGTGGCCTACCAACTAGCAAAAATACTAAACTTGCAATACGGATGTTTTCTTGAAAAAGAGTTCTCAAAAACGACCTACCATGAACGAAGATTCATGGCTTTCAAGCCAAACTATCAATGATATGGCCGCATCCGATGAATAGTTTCTGATAATATGCCCAAATTTGGCGCATGCCTCTGTCTTGTGATGGCAAACAATGTTATCAAAGCGAGGTTCCAACTTGTTTAACAAAAAAACCATTTTTCATTTTTTGAATGCTAAAGACATGCGTTTTTCGTGAAGCGGCTACAAGGAGGGTCACCCCAAACGGCGCCATTCCATGTCTATCTCAAAGTAGACCCTATTTTACAGACGGTCGCCAAAAAGCATGCATTCCCGACCCTCGTAGCTACTCCCGGCAATTCAGACCACCTTCGGCCGATTCAGCTAGAACCGGCTGGAATTTGAACTGCGGGTCCTCCATAGCTTGCCCGTTATTTTTGCCAAAAATGCTTTTTAGCTTCACAGGTAGGCATTTCATCGCACAATCGACAACAGATTGGCACGGCTCAAACCCTAGCCATGGACGGCCGCCGCGACGAAATCTGCCGGTTTTTTAAAACATCATAAATAAATTCAAAAGAAATCAAAAAAATGGGATACCTCCGCGTCACATCATCAAATGTGCCTACCAACTAGCAAAAATACTAAACTTGCAATAAGGATATTTTCTTGAAAAAGTGTTCTCAAAAACGACCTACCATGAACGAAGATTCATGCCTTTCAAGCCAAACTAGCAATGATATGGCCGCATCCGATGAATAGTTTCTGATAATATGCCCAAATTTGGCGCATGCCTCCATCTTGTGATGGAAAACAATGATGCCAAAGCGAGGTTCCAAATTGTTTAACAAGAAAAACCGTATTTCATTTTTTTGAATGCAAAAGACATGCGTTTTTCGTGAAGCGGCTACAAGGAGGGTCACCCCAAATGGCGCCATTTCATGTCTATCTCAAAGTAGACCATATTTTATGGACGGTCGCCAAAAAGCATGCATTCCCGACCCTCGTAGCTACTCCCAGCAATTCAGACCACCTTCGGCCGATTCAAGTGGAACCAGCTGGAATTTGAACTGCGGGTCCTCCATAGCTTGCCCGTTATTTTTATCAAAAATGCTTTTTAGCTTCACAGGTAGGCATTTCATCATAGAATCGACAACAGATTGGCACGGCTCAAACCATAGCCACAGACGGCCGCCGCGACGAAATCGGCCGGTTTTTGAAAACACCATAAAAAATTCGAAAAAAAACAAAAAAATGGGAGACCTCCGCATCATATCATCAAATGTGGCCTACCAACTAGAAAAAATACTAAACTTGCAATACGGATGTTTTCTTGAAAGAGTGTTCTCAAAAATGACCTACCACGAACGAAGATTCATGGCTTTCAAGCCAAGCTAGCAATGATAAGGCCGCATCCGATGAATAGTCTCTGATAATATGCCCAAATTTGGCGCATGCCTCCGTCTTGTGATGGCAAACAATCTTGCCAAAGCGAGGTTCCAACTTGTTTAACAAGAAAAACCGTTTTTCGTTTTTTGAATGCGAAAGACATGCGTTTTTCGTGAAGCGGCTACAAGGACGGTCACCCCAAACGGCGCCATTCCATGTCTATCTCAAAGTAGACCCTATTTTATGGACGGTCGCAAAAAAGGATGCAGTCCCGACCCTCGTAGCTACTCCCGGCAATTCAGACCACCTTCGGCCGATTCAGCTGGAACTGGCTGGAATTTGAATTGCGGGTCCTCCATAGCTTGGCTGTTCTTTTTGCCAAAAATACTTTTTAGCTACACAGGTAAGCATTTCATCACAGAATCGACAACAGATTGGCACGGCTCAAACCCTAGACACGGTCGGCCGCCGAGACCAAATCGGCCGGTTTTTGAAAACACCTAAAAAATTCAAAAAAAAATGGGATACCTCCATGTCACATCATCAAATGTGCCTACCAACTAGCAAAAATACTAAACTTGCAATAAGGATGTTTTCTTGAAAAAGTGTTCTCAAAAACGACCTATCATGAACGAAGATTCATGGCTTTCAAGACAAACTAGCAATGATATGGCCGCATCCGATGAATAGTTTCTGATAATATGCCCGAATTTGGCGCATGCCTCCATCTTGTGATGGAAAACAATGTTGCCAAAGCGAGGTTCCAACTTGTTTAATAAGAAAAACCGTTTTTCATATTTTGAATGCTAAAGACATGCGTTTTTCGTGAAGCGGCTACAAGGAGGGGCACCCCAAACGGCGCCATTCCATGTCTATCTCAAAGTAGACCCTATTTTACGGACGGTCGCCAAAAAGCATGCATTCCCGACCCTCGTAGCTACTCCCGGCAATTCAGACCTCCTTCGGCTGATTCAGCTGGAACCGGCTGGAATTTGAACTACGGGTCCTCCATAGCTTGCCTGTTATTTTTTCCAAAAATGCTTTTTAGATTCACAGGTAGGCATTTCATCACAGAATCGACAACAGATTGGCGCGGCTCAAACCCTAGCCACGGACGGCCGCCGCGACCAAATCGGCCGGTTTTTGAAAACACCATAAAAAATTCAAAAAAATTCAAAAAATGGGATACCTCCGCGTCACATCATCAAATGTGGCCTACCAACTAGCAAAAGTACTAAACTTGCAATATGGATGTTTTCTTGAAAAAGTGTTCTCAAAAACGACCTACCATGAACGAAGATTCATGGCTTTCAAGCCAAACTAGCAATGATATGGCCGCATCCGATGAATAGTTTCTGATAATATTCCCAAATTTGGCGCCTGCCTCTGTCTTGTGATGGCAAATAATGTTGCCAAAGTGAGGTTCCAACTTGTTTAACAAGGAAAACCGTTTTTCATTTTTTGAATGCTAAAGGCATGCGTTTTTCGTGAAGCGGCTACAAGGAGGGTCACCCCAAACGGCGCCATTCCATGTCTATCTCAAAGTAGACCCTATTTTACGGACGGTCGCCAAAAAGCATGCATTCCCGACCCTCATAGATACTCCCGGCAATTCAGACCACCTTCGGCCGATTCAGCTGGTACGGACTGGAATTTGAACTGGGGGTCCTCCATAGCTTGCCCGTTATTTTTGTCAAAAATGCTTTTTAGCTTCACAGGTAGGCATTTCATCATAGAATCGACAACAGATTGGCACGGCTCAAACCCTAGCCACAGACGGCCGCCGCGATGAAATCGGCCGGTTTATGAAAACACTGTAAAAAATTCAAAAAAAATCAAAAAAATGCGAGACCTCCGTGTCACATCATCAAATGTGGCCTACCAACTAGCAAAAATACTAAACTTGCAATACGGATGTTTTCTTGAAAAAGTGTTCTCAAAAACGACCTACCATGAACGAAGATTCACGGCTTTCAAGCCAAACTACCAATGATATGGCCGCATCCGATGAATAGTTTCTGATAATATGCCCAAATCTGGCGCATGCCTCCATCTTGTGATGGCAAACAATGTTGCCAAAGCGAGGTTCCAACTTGTTTAACAAGAAAAACCGTTTTTCATTTTTTGAATGCTAAAGACATGCATTTTTCGTGAAGCGGCTACAAGGAGGGTCACCCCAAACGGCGCCATTTCATGTCTATCTCAAAGTAGACCATATTTTATGGACGGTCGCCAAAAAGCATGCATTCCCGACCCACGTAGCTACTCCCAGCAATTCAGACCACCTTCGGCCGATTCAAGTGGAACCGTCTGGAATTTGAACAGCGGGTCCTCCATAGCTTGCCCGTTATTTTTGTCAAAAATGCTTTTTAGCTTCATAGGTAGGCATTTCATCATAGAATCGACAACAGATTGGCACAGCTCAAACCCTAGCCACGGACGGCCGCCGCGACCAAATCGGCCGGTTTTTGAAAATACCGTAAAAAATTCAAAAAAAATCAAAAAAATGGGAGACCTTCGCGTCACATCATCAAATGTGGCCTACCAACTAGCAAAAATACTAAACTTGCAATACGGATGTTTTTTTGAAAAAGAGTTCTCAAAAACGACCTACCATGAACGAAGATTCATGGCTTTCAAGCCAAACTAGGAATGATATGGCCGCATCCGATGAATAGTTTCTGATAATATGCCCAAATTTGGCGCATGCCTCCGTCTTGTGATGGCAAACAATGTTGCCAAAGCGAGGTTCCAACTTGTTTAACAAGAAAAACCGTTTTTCATTTTCTGAATGCTGAAGACATGCGGTTTTC
>NW_024113874.1:0-11074 GCF_003073215.2 Triticum urartu
GAAGCATGGGGGCATGCTCACGCTCCAGAACCCGCCGCTGACGGATCTCGTCCTCATTCCGCTGCGCGACGGCTCGGCATCATCAACCCTCTGTTGGAGAAGAAGCTGCTCGTCCTGGGAAGAGGACAGCTCCACCTGTGCTGCGCTGAGGGCGGCTGCAGAGGAGTCCGCACGCCGCGTCACTTCTGCCAGTTTGGCCCTGAGGGCTGTGGTCCTGCCCTCAGCTTCGGCCTTGATCAGCCCCAACCTCGTCTCGTATTCGCGCTCGAAGGCCGAGCGAGCTTCTGCCACGTGGCGATCGACTTCTTCCTGGGCCCGGGCTTTGCGCGCGGCAACGTCATCCTCCGCCCGAGCCACCAGGAGCTCCCTCGTCTCCAACCGGTCAAGATCAAGGCTGCGCTCGGCAACCTCCAGCGTCAGCGCCTCCTCGCGCTTCAAAAGCTCCGCCCGGTCAACAGGGGCCCCCTCCATCGACTCAAGGGCCGCCTGGCGCAGTTCCACTTGCTGCTCCAGGGAGTTGCTCCAGGCCTGGAGCTCCCATGCGCACTCCTCCGCGTCCTTGCACCGTCGGTTTGCTTCCCGAGCCTCCTCGACGGCCTGGGAGCAGGCCTCCCGTGAAGCTGCCAGCGACGCTTAAGCCTTCGCGTGCTCGAAATCACGTTGGTGACGCGCGAGGGTGATGTCTACCTTTAGTTTGCGCCTCTCCTCAGCAAGGCGCAAGCCTTCGGCCTCGAGGCGTGCATCCTCGTCAGCTAGCTCTGCTCTGATCCGGCTCACCGCATCCGCCGCCCTCTGGAGGAACTCTTCACGAAGGGCGCGTCGCTCCCGGACGTGCCTGAGCACGTCATCCACGTCACCCTCTTCCACCGGAGCATGCGGAGGGCCCCGAGGCGGTAGGCCCCCTCCCGGCGTGGGGCTGGGGGCTGGCGCCCTAGCCATCGCCGAATGGACCTCTCTGGGAATCCGGCCTGGCGTCGGTCTACCCACGGAGGAGGCGCCAAAGACAGACTTCAGCCATTCACCGTCTATGATCAGAGGAGGAACGCGAGGCAAGCCGGATGTGCCCCAGGAGAACTCATGAAGAAAGGACAGCGGGCACGCAGGCTCAAGGTGCCCTATGGAATGGACCGCTCCACCAACCGGTCTGGCAGCAGGGGTGCCGCTAGAGCTCGGCGAGCCCAGGGCCAGCGGAGAAGGCGAAGCTTGAGGGGATGGCTCCCGGGCTGACTCGGCGAGTTTCACAGGGCAGGGCCTGAAAGGGCCACAATCAGTCGCAGGGATAGTAAAGTAAATGAGCAAGGAAAGAAGAAGACTTACTCGTCCATGGCAAAATACTTCCTGCGCTTCAACAAGCGGCAAGGGCAGTTGTTGCCACCCAAGGCCTCCTTCCTCTTGCGGAGGGCCTCGAAGTCTACGCGGAACCGACCTAAGCGCTCGGCGCAGGGGTCGGCCTCTAGTGCGGAAGAAGCGTCAAGATGATCAGCGCTGGAGGAGTCAGCCGGGGGGCGCCGTCAGGCGTCGCCTCGCGAGGAACGGCCGGGGCCTCGGGAGCCCCGGCCTCAGGAACCATAGGCCGCAACTCCGCACCTGCCGCCGCTCCAGGGCGGGCCTCGGGAGACGCCGCCTTCAAGGCTTCTCGCGGCGTCGGCACCTCAACATCGGTCGCCTCAACTCCCGCCGGTTCTCGTCTCCCTGCCCTGTCGCCCGAGGAAGGACCGCTGTGGGCGGCAGGGGAAGTAACCACGGCGGCTGGGTTCCCGCGGGGCCCCATGAAGCGAGTCGGGCGCAGTCCCCACTTGTCAAAGTTGGCATCTGCCTCACAAAATCCCCCCGGAGCAAAGATACCAAGAGGGACACCATTGCTCTCGAAGGCTGCCTAGGAAGGATCCGCCCAGTTCAGACCCTGAGCACCGTTCCGCAGCACTTCAGGCGCCAAGTCCTCCTCCTTGAAGCCGCATGCGGTCTCTATGCCCCGCAAAGTCCCACCATCCGGCGAGAAGTGGCGCTGGAGGAGAGCAATGCGACCATTGGAGGAACTCTTCACCACCTGGGCACTGGACACATTGAGCGCCCTCAAACTCTGAAAGCGGCGCCAGACAAGGCGCCGGGGGCTCGCGAAGCACCTCATGATCCAGCCTGGGTTGGGAACAGCAGGCGAGGTCGGGTGCGAGAGCAAAGGGTTGGCACTCGACGTCCACGTACAGCCACCGCTCTCCAACCTGCCTCAGAGAAGGAAGGCCGAAGTCGATCCCTGAAGCGGCCGTCTCTGCACGGCGAAGAAGCTCACACACCCTGAGCACTGGTGGGGTCGCTCAGGCGCAAGGAAAAGAAGTGGCCGCAGCAGGGCAACAGAAGGAGGAATGCCTATCATCGCCTCGCAAACAAAAGCAAAGACAGCCAGAAGAGTAATGGACTCCGGCCCAAGGTGCATCATGCGGATCTGATAATGGGAGAGCACCGCATGAAGAAGGCAGAAAAAGGGGGGAACCAGACCCGCCCATAGGGCATCGGCGAAGAATCCAGACCTCCGTGATGATCCTATCAAGAGGCATGGGACGCAGGCCAGACTGTGGTCCTGCCGCACTCATGAAGATTGTGGCAAGGGCGGAGCGGACCTTGTTCAAAGCTTCTGGATTGAGTATGATCGACCGAGCAACGGTAGGGGCCGCCGCGGAGGTGTGCGGGGCGAAGGCGCGGGCTTCTTTCCCCTTCCTTTCTTCGTCGGCGCCATGAGGTGAAGAGAGGGAAGAACTCGAGCCGGGTTGGCGGCGGAGGCTGGAGCTCGAAGAGGAAGGAAAGGTAGGAGGCGGGTGAGCAGCCGAAAGGAGGAACAACTGTGTGCAACTGCGGGTCCGCTTAGCCGGGCGCACAACAAGGCGTCGTGGGGAAGCGCAAGCGCCCACGTCCAATCAATCACCATGCGGCACCCGAGGCTGCAGGCTTTTTGGTCCCACGGCGCTTCGCGCTTGCCCTTTGCTTCCCTACTAGGCCAAGCCCGGGCGCGCCTTGGGCCCGGGGGCTACTGTCGGCGTTCTGGGAACGGGGGTCCCCAGACTTTCCTGCCTGCGGCCTGCGGCGTGGCTCAAGTGAGGGCCCATCACGGCCCATCTTCATCACTCAAGCTCAAGACCCTCGTGAGGGGCCAAGCCTCGCGGGGCAGACGACAGAAAACTTCCTCAGAGGCAGCCTCATCAGGCAGGCTCGCGAGGAGGCGGAGAGATCAAGGCAGGGGTACCTCATGAGGAGCCCGTGATGCAAGCCATGACGATCGAGACCAGGCGGGCGCCAGGCGGGCGCCGGCCTGTGCAGTGTCCTTGTTTCCCCTTTGGTGCAAAGGGGGCAAAGCACAGGCCAAGGCATCGGGCAAAGGTTACCACTCCGGTGCAACGAGACCAAGACAAATAGAGCGGCAGGACGGAGGTCACCGTGGAGCCCAAGACGGCGTCATCACCAGTGCTTTTGGCAGCCGAAGACCACCTTTGGTCAGGATAACTTGTACTAGACGTTCCCCTTCAAAACGGCCAATTGTTGGCGCCCTTCCCGCTCATTATTTGGGGAGAGGCCTAGGGCCTCTATAAATAGAGCTAGCCACCAACGAGTAGAGGGGATGGACACACCTAGACATCTAGAGATCTGGTAGAGCTCTAGCAGAGAGAGAGAGGCGACTGAACTCACCAAAGCAGTTCATCGCATTAGCTCAAGAACACCTCTCACGAGGCTGTTCTTCCCTTGTACTATTCATCATCAGCCCCTGAGGCAATCCACCACACCACACACTGGAGTAGGGTATTACACCACAACGTTGTTTCCAGCTTAGATCACGCGAGGAGATTGGACGTAGATCGGTAGGGGAGAGATCTCCGTGCGCACCCCAGTGTTCGAACCTCAAGGGTCTGCGGAACCCGAAACCGACACTACGTGCCGTTGGATGGACATCGTACGGTCACTGGAGCTAGAATCGTGCATATTGACTAAGTTGACAAAGCCCTCCGTCCCCGTCAACTTAGTAGGCCCACAAGTCAGCCTCCCACCAAGGTGGGTCCCAGCTAGCAGGGGGAGTATTCATTTTTTTGTGCGTAATAAGGAGGCACTTCCGGTGGGTCCGAGCTGACAGCGGGGGGAACGTTTTTTCGCGAAATACGTGGCCCGTCATGGTGGTCCCAGCAGTCAGGGGGGAAACGTTTTTTCCGCGAAATAATGGTGGCCCGTCCGGTGGGTCCTGCTGTCAGTGGAGGAATAATTATTTTGCGCGTAATAAGGAGGCACTTCCTTGCGGCTGCCGTGGACCCAGCTGTCAGCCTCTCCACGTACAGTACTCTTCTGATGGAAGTCGGTCGTTGACCACATTGACCACGCCGCGCCGAGAGCACCACGGCGGTGGACGACGGCGAGGCCTAGGAAGGGGACGACGCGGAGCCGGGGAAGACGCGGCAGTGGATGCCCACGCGGAGAGGAGTACAAGGGTTCACTGGTTCGGCTGCGGTGTGAGGCTGCCGTCGCCGCAGAATAACAGGGGGAGTGGGTGAGTGGAGGGATGGCCTGGCCAGCGGTGGGAGTAGTATGGGGACGGTGAGGCCTCCGGCAGCACAGCCGGCCACGGGAGGCAGGAGCATGCGGCACGACCGGCGCTGCTTTGGGCGGCTGGGGCAAGAAGACCAGAGGTTGAAGAAGCACTACGGCCGTTGGATGGACATCGTTGACCACGCCGCGCCGAGAGCACCAGGGCGGTGGACGACGGCGAGGCCTACGAAGGGAACGACACGGAGCCGGGGAAGACACGGCAGTGGCTTGCCCACGCGGTGGAGAGTACGAGGGTTGACTGGTTCGGCTGCCGTCGCCGGAAAATAACAGGAGGTGTGGGTGAGTAGAGGGATAGACAGGCCAGGGATGCGAGTATGATGGGGCCGTGAGGCCTTCCCGGCAGCACTGCCGGCCACGGGAGGCGGGAGCAGGCGGTTCCGACGGCGCTGGTTTGGGCGGCTGGGGCAGGAAGATCAGAGACTGAAGAAGCACGATTGTCGTTAGATTGACATCTAACGGTCTGACGCTGGTAGAGTCGATTGTTGACTAAGTTTCTTTTTTGAGAAACCTTGTGTACGCATGAACTTAGTAGGCCCACAAGTCAGCCTCCAAATCTGTGGCAGACAACATAAAGCCCATTTGCTATTTTTTATAATTTGCAGCCCATTTGCTAATTCTTAAGTAATTTATTACAGCCCATTTTCTGCCCAGGACCACGGTCAAAAAGTTCACCTTATTTTGCATATTTCGGTGGAGTCCGAACTGTTGTAATCCCGAAATGATAAACATTTTTAAGAACTTATTGATTTGCCAAAAAAATCATTTTGTTTTTGTAAGCAAATAAGACGTGGGACAATTGAGTTGGTTTAAGGGAAAACCAGTGGTAAAAAAATCAGCGCTGGGTGGGAAAAACAACAAAAATAAGGATGTAAATATGAAAAGGGAATTTTATGTGTTTTCAATATAATGATACGTGTATATGAACTAGTAAAACTATAGGTAGAGATTAGAAAACGGATGTAGGACATGCGTTTCAAGAGGAAAATAGAACTGGGTTGTGTGTTTGATTCAGTAAAAAAACTGCCTGCGGATGTTGTAAGACAAAATATAACTAACGCTGGCGGGCCAGAGGCCAGTAGATACCTGCTGGATCTTTGTGCCCCTTGTCGTCATGGGCTGGGCCTGTTAAAAACAAAACAACCCTGGGCAGTCTACAGCCAGTTGAAACTTGCTCGACCTGAAAAAACAATATACGTGCTCAATAAACGAGAGAATTCTGCAAGTACAGACTGATAACTGGGATGCAGCACGGATATTGTTTTTTTATCGTGATAATAAGTGCATGCACTTGTTTCGAAAAAATTGGAGAACTGGGAATTCGAACGGCGGGTGCTTATGCTACCCATCAAATAAAAATCAGGTGCCTGAAAATTCGTTTCGAAACAAATGATTCAGCTTTATATCCACGTCGACCCTCGGCATGATGGTTGGAAGCAAATGCAAGTTCATACCAAAAGATCGTTAACAACAATACCAACTTGCGGACGACAAGGTAGTACAACTACCAATACCAAACTAACTTATAATCTTTTTACTCCTGGCCCTAGTGTTCGTCTGGTAGAAAATCTTGCAGAGGACCAGCTCCCGCTCCTTCTCTTGCTCCAGGTCCCCGAGGTGGTACTGGTGCATCACCCAGTTGGTCCTCTGCTGGTCGAAGTTCTTGTTGGTGTGCAGCACCAGAACCTTTTTTGCTGCCCGTCTGCCGGCCGTTGACCATCACCGGCAAGGTATTGCCGGTCTTGTGCCACATCGCGTGCATGCCGCACTCCGACTGTATCTTGCGACGCGTCCACGTGCCCCTTTTGAACGCCCTGGAATTGCGCTGGAAGAAATGCTTCCTTAGGCCACTCAGTGTGATACCTGCAGTATTGTGGAATACAGGTTTTAGTGTACCTAGTTGGCATTTTCATAACATCTTTGGCATGTTGCAGTCACTTGTTTCACTTTTTATTAACTGTCAAATTGTAATTGCTTCACCAGGTCTGCGTCTAAAAAGAAAAATAGAGCTATAAACAAAGGAATATGTTTGTGCAAGTAGACGGCCGATCGGTGTCTTACCTGGAAGTTTCTCAGGTTGGGTGTAGCATATGCCGTGCTCGCTGTCGATGGTTGGTATGAACAAATCGATGAGAGACTGAAATCTCGCGCTGTCAGCACTCACTTTGGCCTCAAGGTGCTCGATCAGCTCCTGATCCGTGGGATCGAACTTGACGCCAGCCGGCAGCACGGCCAATCCTTCTTCGACTTGCATCGGTAATTCCAGTTATATGGTACTCAATGTATGATCAATCGACTGTTTTAAGTGAATGATGAAAGATTTCGACAGATAAGTGGTACTCCAAATCTGAAGTCCAGAATACCCGAACACGCCGCCGGATTCTTGTGTCACCTCACGCGCAGCGTGTTGTCACGTCAATTCAATGTGTGGACATGATGAATAATTTGACCGACGTATACTAGTACTGCTACTGTACTACTTACTAGTCGTATTTAGTGTCACATTTTATACATAGGTTTAACTAACAAGTACACTTGAAGCCTAACTGATATATATATAGGGTCACGCTATTCGTCACCCTGGGTGAGGAATAGTTATTCTTCACCCCCCCTCTATTTTACATCAATGCACCGTAATTTTACGTTCCGTAAGTTTTGTCTTATTTCCGACGCAAAAAAGGGACCGTAAGAAAATATAATCATCGTAAAAAATATTTTATGTTATGTAAAATTACAAATGTAAAAACATAGTCTAAAATACACATAAATTGTAAATTTTCTTGTCTTATGACCTATATTTTTATTTTCTTATGTCAAATTTTACGTAGTGAATCAATAGGAATGTAACTATTTGAATTCGAAATGTAATTTAATTATGAAATGATCGTAAGATTACCTCGGATGAAGAATAACTTATTCTGCAGCCTGGGTGATGAATAGTAACACTATATATATATGGCTTCTGCACAGCATCTCCATCATCATTATCAGTACATCCTACGCAGGTGAGTTAGGATGCACTTGATCCCAGGAAGGTATCTATCCTTCAAACCAGAGGAGTGCTTCAAACTAACAACAAGTACATAATATCCAACAAAAGAGGGTCGTGCTACAGCAGCAGAATACATGGCTCAGTCTAGATATCAGCACGAATCAAGTTGTGCATATTTGCTGTTGGCATGAACCACATCGCCGCATGTCGGGTTTGCAAAAGCCATCCATCGCATGGAAGCTTGATGCCTTTCACACACTGAAGATTATCTGGCAACAAGCTGTGTCGACGAATCTCTGGATATGGTGATTCATGAAACCCATGGTATGATGTGTAAACACAGCCCCCCCTCGCGAATGGAAGTTGCATAGCACAGTAATCATCGCCGGTGATATGATCGATGATTGGTTGGATGATCGGATAATTGAGCCCGAGGAACAAGGAGTGGTTGCCGAGGCTGTAAACCCGCCTCCAGTTGAATACGCCTGGCCCAACGGAGCTGGGATCTTTCTCGAACACGAAGCAGCCATAGCCATCAATGTCACGAACGCCCCACGCATTGTACTGCATGTGGTTTGATGTAATGGTTTGGTCAATTTGGTACGTGCGAATGAGCATCAAATGACCGCGTCAGCTGAACGAGCGATAAACCACCACCCATCGGCTGGTATGATTCCAGGTCCTGGAATCATGAAGGCCAGCGCATTTGCGTCTGCTGCAACAATTCAAATTGGAGACCAAAAGGACAAAAATAAACAATCATGTTCAGAGTATGTGTGGAATTAAGATTATTATAACAGTGACACATATCATAGACAGAGAATTGCAATGCCGTGGTCATAATCATACCCCAAGTTAAAAAAAAGCCAATGGCTTTCATATTCTAGCAATATGTCATGGTTCAAACATCATGTAACAATGAGAGGAAAACAGCTATGACAGCGCCTACTCATATTCTACCATAGCACTTACTACTACTGTTCTCATATCAACTCTAAGCAATAACATGCGTTGTTATAAAAATCTTGTAAACGAGAGTAACATATAGCAATCATGATGTTATGCTCATAATATGTATTCTAACAATCATTAGATGCCAATTGTTCTCATATCAACTCTAACAATAACATGTGTGGTCATAAAAATCTAGGAAATGAGAGGAACATATAGCAATGATGTGGTTATAGACATGCTATGCATTCTAAATTTGTAACAAATGAACAGGCAGTCGTATTCATAAGGTAAAGATGAGATGAGATAGAACAATTACACGATGATAGATTCCACCAGTATAGGCAGCCAATCTGTGCGTCGACCGCGTAAACGATGCCATCGTGCACTATAGCATCAGACAGAAATGTTGCCTCAACAGGATTGATGATGAGCCATAACCATGTATGGCGACCGGATTCCAGATAGACTAATCCCATGTTGAACAAGGCAATGAGCTTGTAATCCATGTAGTCTTCTGATGGTGTGGGCACTTCGCAGATTACAACTTTCTGCAAACAGAGGTCGAGCCAAAAGCTTGACGCGTCTCGTGCGTAGTAGGCAGGAGTGTCCGGCGGGCCGCGAGGCTCGATGGCGGCGGTATCCAACGATGGAAGGGTGATCTCTCGCTGGGTGTAGATATCCACGAGACGCCACGGACTACCGGTGTGGTGGATGAGGACGATCCAGTTGGCCTTCATGCCCGCCCAGTAGTGGCCGCGCATGAAGGACAGGTGGACGGGTAGTGGTAGCATGTCGAGGGGCACCACGGCAACCTCCGTAGGATCGTCAAGTCGGTGTCTGGGCCACCTGCGAGGATCGGGCATCAGCAAGCAGGGTGTCTTGAAAAGAGCCGGCCGGTTGCAGACGAGTAGACGGTACAAAGACACCGAGCATGCGGCCAGACGGACGGTGCTGAGTAGGTCCATACGACTACAGATCTGCTCCAAGAGAACATCGGGGAGGGAATTCCAATCGCGGCTCTGCGTGTCAGTCGGTTCTGCCATTGGGGTTTTCGGTGCCTGCGAGCCAGCGGGGAAGTGGATTCGGCGGGCGAGCGAAGAAGCTTCTCCTCGTGTGGCCGAGCAGTGAGCGGGGGGATATGGTACGCGCGAGCTACCAAGGAAGATGGCGCGGGCGGGCGAGCAGTGAGCGGGGGTAAATGGTGTGCGGCCGACGATGGGGAAGAGAGGAGAGAGAAGAGAGGAGAGAAGAAGAGATGGCAGTACTGGGTAAGGCTGATTTAGTAACACCAACACGCTGGTTCAGCTTATTAATTACGTGTCCCATCTGCTGCAGCGTGTATTGTCACTTCACTGCGAAGACTAGTTGAATAGTTCTCTCTGACCGAGATGGGGAATAATGGATCGCGAGGACTTCCTTTCTACAGTATCCCTATGCCTCTACGCTCACTTCACTCATTTTGCTCCGTACCTAGTCACTTGTTGAAATCTGTAGAAAGACAAATACTCCGTATTTGGGAACAGAGGGAGTATCACCATATGGAGGGAACAGAGGAAGCTTGAAATATGAACATGTCAATGGGAGGGAGTAAGCCCCATGCATGCATGCATGCAACATGCAACACTCACACGTACACATGGACGCACGCAACACTCACGCACCCATGCGGCACACAGCACGACGCAACACACACGCTCACGCTCAAGTGCTCAACCTACTCCCTACGTCCGTGAAAGACTGTACATTTAGAGATTTACACATTGACCAGGGCATAATTAACGCCCAAAAGTAGCAGACTTATGTGTGCATGCGACCATTGAGATAAGAAGATTAAATGAAGGCGTTGCATGCTGTAATTAAGGATAGACATGTAGCCTATACCTACAGCACAAGTTGGTGCATTAGTCAATCAATATCGATTTAGATTAAAGGCTAAATGCATTGGAAGTGTAGATGTACATCATGTACTACACTCTTTGTTTTATAGCCGATGTACACTCTTTGTTGGAAGACCGAGGGAGGACACGTGCATGCACTCACATACACAGCCAGGGCGGTTCGCGCGCAAGGGTTGGACTCGTGTCGCGCCTGCGTAAAGTTTTGTTTAACTGATTTCTTTGCTCTGCCAACTGACAGGTGGGACCCAGAAACCAGGTGACAATTTAACCAGTCAACAAAGTGCCACGTCGACTATGTGGCCGGTCAGTAGGGTGCAATACGGTGCTCTACGATGAGCTAGTGATCGTATAATCGCCGCAAAACTATATATAGTGACCGTAAAGAGCGTATTGTTACATACGTTGACCGCCAGTGTATTTTTCTCGTTTCAAATTAAGCCATATTAATCGGAAAGGACGCAGTATGGACTACTACTACTAGTACTAGTACTGCTTTGATGTGTCCCGTCAACTCGCCGAACGAAGGAGAAGCTTGCTTACTACGCCTCTCCCTCGCCCACGCGCGTGGTGGTTCGCAGGACGAGGAGAGGGTTTTGACTACAGCCCTCTCTCTCCCTCTCCCTCTCCCTCTCCTCGCCCTCACCCTCGCGTG
>NW_024113875.1:0-9600 GCF_003073215.2 Triticum urartu
AGAGTGTGAAGAGAGCAACTACAAGCGCTGAGGCTCCAGCGGGAGAGGGCGAGAGAGTGTGAAGAGAGCAACTACAAGCGCTGAGGCTCCACGTGTATATATATACTGGAGAGAGAGTGTGAAGCGTGCAAACCCTAGAAAACATTTTGACCAGTCAAAGAATCCTCCTGGCACAAATTATGCTCAAGTGTAGTTATCGAACCCGAGACCTCAAGTTTGATGAGCGAACAGGCTAACCAGCTACACAACCCTCCCGTTATGTTCAACGAGAGGGAAATAACCTTTTATACATTCCTGCATTCGTGTGACAAGCATGCCGTGTTTTGTGTGTGTGGGAGTCATTGGGATTTCAATCATAATCGTGTCATGTGGCTTTGGTGGTAAGACTATCCACAGTGGTGCAGAAATAATGCAGCCTTAGTCACCTTACCTCTCTCCATGTAGTACGTTGGGTCCCACCAGTCAGAGGGTGAAACAAACAAATTAATAAGAAAAATTAAAAGCGCCAGCGGTGTATCTTACCTCACACATCTCGCTACTGCTCGGGAACACTGTCCAATTGATCCCTCTGTTCGCTCACGTACTATTTTAAGTGAATCCTTATTATAACATGCACACAAATTTTGGGCACTTGTATTCGACTTAAGTCAGTGTGCCACCGTATCTCGTATACTTACTACTCCCTCCGTCTAGGTGTAATAAGTCACGTTAGAAGGTGCAACGGGACCAAGGTGCGTGCGTGTGTGCGTGTGTGTGTGTGTGTGTTTAACAGCATGTGTGTGTTAGAGAGAGCGACAGATCGACCTACTCCTACAGAGAGATGTTGTGTAGTGTACGATTTTAGCCGCGAGAGTCGGTGCATCCTCTCGTTTCCGGGCGTGTCCGGTAGGGACATGCGGACAGCTGCCACGCCCGCTCCTGACCAGCCTGGCCCACCCAAAGCCCCTCCATCGCCGCGCGCGCTTCCCGCCCGAAACGGTCAGCGCCGCTCCAAAGAATCGGTGCCGCATTCATGCCCGGGCAGAGCGGACGCGACCTCTCACTGGCGCAAGAGTGATGGTTGCTTCGTCCGTCCAACTTACTGCTGGGTCTATGTGATTTGACGGCTCATTGGTCTTTATTACTGAGGTGGTAGGACTGCTGGATGTCCCACGCTTTCGGCAAAAGGAGGTATACTACTACTACTAGATTACAATTTTCTCCATTCTTACAGCGGAGGCATGCAAGAGCAGTGAAAACACGCAGGCTCAGTGATTACATGGCCCACCTCACACTATCACCGTGCGACACCTAACTCTTTACATAGTACTCCCTCCATTCCTAAATATTACTAGATGAGTCCCTCGCGCGTTGCCGCGGAACAGCGTATATCTCTCTGCGCAAAATTATCGATTTCATAGAACAAAAAAAACTCTATAACCGCATGACAAATGTGGTAGCCAAACTAAATAAACTCCCATCATCATTTAGATCATCCCACGTAAGGAAAAAAGATCAGCCAACTCCTACTGCATAATGGGATTATATTTTTCTTTTTGACATGTTAATGGGACTTAAAAGCTCACTTACATGCATGCTACCGGTGCATGCTTGCATGCAGACATGTTGATGTGATTTAAAACCCACTCACATGCATGTGCCACGGTATTTCTGCATGCTTGCATGTGGCTTAGTGCGGAGCCTCTCAACGTCTAGATCAGACGGCTATTATGGACTGATTTACTTCATCTAACGGCTACATCAATTTTGATGATGTGGCTCAAGGAGAGGATAGAGAATTCCTAGTAGTGGGGGCTAGCTATTACTAGTAGATAAGTCTTTGTAGAGATTCCACTACATACGGAACAAAATGAATGAATCTACACTTAAAATGCATCTATATACATCCGCATGTGGTTCATGGTGAAATCTCTACAAAGACTTATATTTAGGAATGGGGGAGACGGCGTACTAAGCAAGCTTCTCCTCGTTCTGCGAGTTGACGGGACACATCAAAAGTACTCCAGTGTATAGAGCCTTGCCTCTAAGGTAGGCCCCACATGGTTTGCCTCTTTTTTTAACATAACACGTCAAGTCGCAATTTGTTTGTTCACCCGTGGTAGACGATCCTCCCTCCACCAAGTGGACAACCAGTACACGTGCCAAATTACCACGTGGGCTGCCTTTTTCGTACAGAAATGAGCTCCACCGTGTACCCGCGCGGGTGTGGTTGGGAAAGAGACGGGAGTACGTGCGCCATGCATGCACCTCTTCTCTTCGTGCACGTTCCCCACCTACGTGGGTGTGTGTGAGAGATACAAACCGTGTTCGTGAGTGTTTTTTGTTTTGGGGTGGGGGTGGGGTGGGGGTTGATTTCATGAATTATTTGTGGGAATATGTGTCGATGACATCTCAAACAAAATTTTGCATGCAATGTGTGTGAAATGGAGGCCTATCCATATCATACATAGAGGGTCGGGCAATCCAGAGAAGAGAGGGAGGGGTCATAGCTATCGATAGAGTCGAAGAGAGGATCAAGTGGGTGGGTGCGAGATCGATGAAGAGAGCCATCGAAATTGTGTGTGTGCAAGTCAAAGATATAGGGCGACTGGCCTACCGGAACGTTAGAGGGCACATGTCAAGTTTGTGTGTGGCAGGGAGACATGACTAGAGCGCTCGATGTATCGGTGTGTGTGGGGGGAGGGGTGGGGGAGGGGTTGGCAGAGGCCTAACTATAGGGGTAGAACGACTCATATATGTGTTCAGAAGGAGAGACCCAGCTATGTCTTGAGGGGGATCGGTCGACATCCATACATAACTGAAGGACGGGAAATATGATGGGACACAGAGAGAGAGAGAGAGGAGAGAGAGAGGGAGGGAGAGGGAGGGAGAGGGGCAGAGTGCTGGATGGGTGATGGAGTTGCTTCTCGAAGATGGTGGGAGAAACCTACTAGACAAACTGAGGGTGGAACTGCAATGTTATCAATAAGAGTGGGGATGTGTTTCTGTGTGTGCCTGTGCGTGATAGATCTGTCGGGACGCATCCATGGATGATGAAGGGGAACCATGTGTTTGGTAAGCAAACCTAACTAGATCGGTAGATTAATTGTTGTTTGTCGAAGGAAGGGAGAGACAGAACTAATGAGGTAGATCGAATTGACGTGTGGGTAAAAACGAGTTATAAGGACCTAGCTAGCTATATGTATAGCGAGAGATCGGTCGGTGTACGTCCATTTGTTAGAGGCAAATAAGGCCCAGCGAGACGGATAGACAGAGAGAATGGAGCTAGGAGGTGGTGCGAGAGGCCCAACTACTAGCTAGATAGGGGGAGGAGTGTGCGGTTGTGAGATCGATGAAAAGAGGGGCGAGAGTTTACACGTGTGTCTGAACCGTATGAGAGACACGAGGCAAGGACACATAAAGGAGGAGATTGAAGGTGTGTGTATGTTGTAGGCAGGCATCGCTGGAGAGGTTTATCGATCGGTGTGTGTCGGAAAGGAGTTGTGGAGACTCTGGGAGAACGACCTAAAGAAAAAAATGAATGTGCCCGGTGGATAGAATGCCGAGGGAGGGGGAGGGCGAGGAGGGCGTGTGCATGCACGAGAGAAAGTTAGTGGTAGCTACAAAGGTTAGAGGATTGTGTGGGTGTAAGAGACTAACAAAGATCATAATTTGATATGAAAGCGGATTCATATATTTGAATAGGAGATCATAGTGTTTTAAACATTGCATGCATGAATATAGCGGTGATACACGTGCTGTGCACATGTTATACCATAATGTGATAATGCATGGCGTTTGCAACTCACAGCTAAATGCCGAACAATCTAAACCATACTATACATCAAACAATCTCACATTTTATTTGAATTTGTGATAATGTGTGGCGTTTGCAGCTTACAACTAAATATCGAACAATCTAAACAATACTATATATCGAACATTCTCACATTTTATTTGAATTTGTGGTAATGTGTGGTGTTTGCGACTCACATCTAAATACTTGTAGGCGTAGGGGGCGGGGCACCATACATAATGTGATAAACACATCTATACCTACTAATAAAACAAGGTGTGTTTCGCCAATTTTTTCATCCGTTCATCCATATTATCAATTATACTTTTGAGATTTTAACTATCCAAGGTGGTACTAATAGTTTCTGTCCGTGCGATTTTATTCCTGTCAGTTCTCATGGGCCTTTTTTTGTTTGTACGTCGTTCTGGGCCGCACACACCTGGTTCAGGGGAGAAAAATATTGTGCGGGCCGAACAAAAAATAATAGGCATATGGGGTTTCAAACTCATGACCTGACCAACTCGTTACGGCTGCTGCCACCTGAGATACATAATAGTTGTGTTATATTGTTCGTTCGTCGTAGTATTAATTAGTACCACATCGCTCTTATACACAAAAACCAACCAATTTATATACATAGATAAATTGCTTGAACATCAGTGAGCCACCTAGGTAAAAGTGGAAAGCCATCCCGTAATAAGGAAGGAAATAAAAAAGGAAATGACGTGGAAGGGAAGTGAATACAGTAGGAAGGGAGAGATTTGAGATTTGAATTTAATGTCCAAAATAAAGAAAGAAAGGAGGCATTCGGAATTGGATGTCGAAAAATAAAGAAGGAAAGGAGGGAATTCCGGTACGATGAAGAAAAAGATAGAAAAGTGGGGAGCCATCCCGTAATAAGGAAGGAAAATGCTTAAAGAAGGAAAGGTGGTATTTAATGTTTGACAGTGAAAAATAGGAAAGTGGGAAACCTCCGCACTATAAGAAGGAAAGACAGAAAAATAAAGAGCCCGCATGTATATTATTACCCGCCCATACGTAGTATACCCCGTCCATGAATGTAGCTCGAGGATTAGTACAAAACAATGAGCTACACATGGCGTCAGGCAAGTGGAATGTTGACGTCAAATTAACTCAAGTGCCCATGCAAAAAAGGAAAAACTCAAGAGCAAATTATGTTAAGATTGTTTACCTGCAAATTATGTTGTCTAAATCACAATAAAAAGTGTTCACACGTACAATATTTTTCAGAGAATTAAATAAAAAAGAGCCACAGTTAAAAGTAGGTGCTTGATTGTTGCTTTAAAACAATAGATTTCTCAAATGCGCACGTTGAAATGTGATTGTATAGTCGCATGCAATGATTGATTTATGACATAAGGGCCAACTTCCGTCTAATAATATATACACATCAATCTTTCTCCCGATGCAAAATGGTTAAACTTTCCTTTATACTAGAATTAAGCTTTTTCTATATCTTCATGTCATAGGAGTCATAGTTTTCTTTGTCTTTTTAGATAGCTCACCATCCATGCTGAATGGCTAGGAGTTGTAGTTTCACATCATCTACACACCTGACGCAAGTAAAATTAACTTGCAAAAAGTAATAAAACCTAACAACTTTTGCAAGTTTGACAAAATTTTGCCGCAAAAACAAACAAGAATCTAGATATTTATATTTTACTTTTAGTGAAACAACTTTAATTTCACAATGTTACTAGAGATGAGGGTAATCTTATTTGTGACGTTTGTCCGAGTTGAATGCAAAAGATGGCACATAGTGGCACGCGGTGCAGGTTTTGTGTTTTCATTTACCCGTCATCAAAGTACAAAGAGTCGGACTTGGATTCTATGTTGTCTGCGACACAAACTCCATACTTTTCTCTATTATATTAGCCATGGATTAAGGATTTTTGTACAACGCTCCTAATATTATTAGACACAAATAGTGCTATGCTACACAGTCCCTAAACCTAACGAACACTGGTTCATGGAAATTTGTGTTGCCTTAGTAGCGAAGCAAATACATTGTACTAAAATGGAATTAACTATTTTTTTATAATGCGAGATTTATTGGGCATCACTGAGCAACGCCAAAAAAGACGTGAAGAGATCCTCAAAACCAGGAAGATATTTCAGTGAGTTAAATTGCACACACCTTTCCTACACTTACAAAATACTTTCATGTTTATGTTTTTGCGCAACATATAATTTAGTGGCAGCGTGGAGGATTTCAAAGAGATTGTTGATGTCATAATGTCTGGTTATGGTCCTGGGAGGAGGAGGGTCTTGAGCCATTGGGTTAGGGCGGTGCGGTGTTTTTCTCTCCCATTGCAACACACGGGCATTTGTGCTAGTTATACATATGAGACATGGTTTAGATTATGAAGATGTAGCTAGAGCTAGAAATGTAATGTGATTTGAAATCAAAATAAAGTGGATTAAAAAAATCTAGTTCAAGTTCATATAGTACACATAGTTCATATGTAACTCGAGACTAATCATGTGGTGAGCTATGAAGATAATACACAAACGATGATTTAACTTGACAATAATGATGATTGTAGATCTTATTAAAACAAAGAAACGAGTTCAAATGCTTGACTTCACAACAATCATTACTGTAGATCTTATTCAAATAGAGAAACGAATTCAAATTTAGTTCATATTGAAGCGGTAGTATATACGTTTGGAATGCACTAAAACGTTCATTTGAGTAGTAGGTTGCATGCATTATACACGTAGCGAAATATTTTAATTGAACATAACATGAATTCAAAGTTTTGAATGACATTTGTAGGTGCGCATTGATTTGGTACAGTACACGTTAGGCTTGTCCGGAAATTTCAACCCGCGCCTTGTTAGCCCGAAATATTTAAGATATATCTTTGTCTCGTTGTGCTCCGACAACTCCCTCCATCTCAACCCGCACCTTGCTATTTCGAAACTACAACGCGCGTGAAAACTCCCACCTCTTGTGAAATCCTGACACGCGAAATGCCCGTGGTACCCCTGAACCGAAAGAACCGGCTCAAATCGGTGGGGGTACTTTCGTAACTTACCCCACATTTCGTACAAGCGCGTCTCTAAGCCATGGTTCCCCACTGCCATCCCATCTGCCCACCCATTCGTACACCGAGGCCGTGAAAACCCGCGACGAAACCCCACACCCTGCACCGTCCGCAACCCAGTCGGAGCCTCTTCCCTGATGACGTCGTCCACATCAACACCTCGACGTCCCTCATCCACCGTACCGGATGAGGATCCGTCGTCGATCTCATCGTCCCGCCGGTTCAGCCACCCCGTCCTCCACCTCCAAGGAGCTGCCCCGACATTCCCCTCGTTTTTCGTGCCACTGAAAGTGCAAACTATCCCTAGGTGGTTTTGGTATTTATAACACATATAGCCATCAGAGCTAATTGCTATTCCAAGATGATTATTTCAGGAAAGCTCAATGATTGGCATGGCATGGATGTGAAAGTGGAACCCTCAAAATGCTAAGGACAAAGGATTGGCTCAAGCTCAAAAGCTCAAGACTCTTCATTTTATATTTTAGTGATCCAAGATCACATTGAGTCTTTAGGAAAAGCCAATACTATCAAGGAGGGATGAGGTGTTGCTTAATGAGCCTCTTGCTTCATGTGCTTAGTGATATGCTCCAAAACCCCTCAACTACTTTCCCATATCCACATATGACCAAAACCCTAAGCCAAACCCGGTCCTACCGATTCTTCCTATCCGGCGCCACCGAGTTTCACTTGTCATAAGCCACTGCCAAACCCTAGCAATTCGGTTCTACCGAAGGATCTCGGTCTCACCGAGATGGGTTGCAAACTCTCTGTTTCCCTTTCGTAACTTTTCGGTCCTCACCGAAAGAGCGAATCGGTCCCATCCGAGATTGCAATGTAAACTCAGTGTTTCCCCTTTGTAACTTTTCGGTCTCACCGAGTTCCACTCGGTCTCACCGAAAGAGCAAATCGGTCCCACCGAGTTTGCCTGACCAACTCTCTGGTTAGCTAATTACCAAATTCGGTCCTCACCGAGATTACGTTATGCCCAAACCCTAACCATATCGGTCCTACCGAGTTGCATGTCAGTCCCACCGAAAATCTCTAACGGTCACTAGGTTTACATTTTCGGTCCGACCGAGTTATTGATTCGGTCCCACCGAGATTGGAAAACTGTGTAACGGTTGGATTTTGTGTGGAGGCTATATATACCCCTCCACCTCCTTCTCATTTGAGAGAGCCATCAGAAACACACATACACCATTCCAACTCATATGTTCTGAGAGAGAACCACCTACTCATGTGTTGAGACCAAGATATTCCATTCCTACCATATGAATCTTGATCTCTAGCCTTCCCAAGTTGCTTTCCACTCAAATCTTCTTTCAACCAAATCCAAATCCTATGAGAGAGAGTTGAGTGTTGGGGAGACTATCATTTGAAGCACAAGAGCAAGGAGTTCATTACCTACACACCATTTGTTACTTCTTGGAGAGTAGTGTCTCCTAGATTGGCTAGGTGTCACTTGGGAGCCTCCGACAAGATTGTGGAGTTGAACCAAGGAGTTTGTAAGGGCAAGAAGATCGCCTACTTCGTGAAGATCTACCGCTAGTGAGGCAAGTCATGTGTGGGCGTTGGCCATGGTGGGATAGACAAGGTTGCTTCTTCGTGGACCCTTTGTGGGTGGTTTCTTCTTCGTGGACCCTTCGTGAGTGGAGCCCTGTGTGGACTCACGCAACTGTTCCCCTTGGGTGGAGCCCTGTGTGGACTCGCGCAACCGTTACCCTTCGTGGGTTGAAGTCTCCATCAACGTGGATGTAGGATAGCACCACCTATCCGAACCACGGGAAAAACATCCGTGTCTCCAATAGCGTTTGAATTCTCCACACCTTTCCCTTTACATTCTTGCAAGTTGCATGCTTTACTTTCCGCTGCCAATATACTCTTTGCATGCTTGCTTGAATTGTGTGATGATTGCTTGACTTGTCAAAATAGCTAAAATCTGCCAAGAACTAAAATTGGGAAAAGGTTAAGTTTTTATTTGGTCAAGTAGTCTAATCACCCCCCTCTAGACATACTTTCGATCCTACAAGTGGTATCAGAGCTTTGGTCTCCATTTGCTTGATCTCCATAGCTTTTGGTGGTCATAGCCTTGGTTTCACAACCTAGGAGAGTATGGCGTCTAGCGAGGGAAATTATCACCGTAGAGGTCCTTACTTTGATGGTACTAATTTTGCTAGTTGGAAGCATAAAATGAAAATGCATATTCTTGGACATAACCCCGCCGTTTGGGCTATTGTGTGTGTTGGTTTGCAAGGTGACTTCTTTGACAGGAGAGAACCAAACCGTGAAGCTACCGCAGATGAGTTGAAGATGTTGCAATACAATGCTCAAGCTTGTGATATTCTCTTCAACGGATTGTGCCCCGAAGAATTCAACAAAATCAGCCGTCTTGAGAATGCAAAGGAAATTTGGGACACTTTGATTGATATGCACGAAGGTACCGACTCCGTCAAGGAATCCAAGTTGGATGTGCTTCAAAGCCAACTTGACAAGTTCAAGATGAAGGATGGTGAAGGTGTCGCTGATGTACTCTAGGCTTGCTCTCATCACAAATGAGATGCCGGCTTAGGAAGTGAAGAGATGACCGACAGATTCATCATCAAGAAGATTCTAAGAGCCTTGGATGGAAAATATGATACCGTGTGCACATTGATCCAAATGATGCCCAATTACAAAGATCTCAAGCCAACGGAGGTGATTGGAAGAATTGTTGCTCATGAGATGTCACTTAAGGATAAAGAGGAACTTCACAAC
>NW_024113876.1:0-33175 GCF_003073215.2 Triticum urartu
TCAGGCCATTGCACATGTGATTCTCGGTCTGACCGAGAATTGCAAATCGGTGTGACCGAGTTCAGGACTTTGTGAAACCCTAGCAGTCTCGGTGCCACCGAACTGTGACTCGGTCTGACCGAGTTCACTAGTTTAGGTTCCAACAGCTGCTTCGGTATCACCGAGTTTACAAATCGGTTGATCCGAAATGCTTTCTGTGGAAAACTAAAACTAAGTTTTTGACTCATTCTTTTGCAAAAACCTCTGCATTTTGTGATGCTCATCCACTCTATCTCATCTATATCTATTCATAGGGTCTGCTGTCAGTGTTTGCAATATGTCTGATCAGAGTGACAGCCAGAACAAGTCAGAGGAGCAGGTTCACTTGAGTGAGGGCACTAGTCCCTCTAGCAGCTCAGATGATGGCAGCAGGAGCACCCCAAGCAACTTACCCAAAGCTGCCACCAGGGCCAGCAAGAAAAGAACTTCAGAGTCAGAGGATGAGGACTATGTGGCTGAGGAAGAAGAAACCACCTCAAAGAGAAAAGTCCTGAAGAAGGAATATGGCACACTGCTGCCACCAAGCCAGGCATGAAGCAAAAGGTTCCTGCCAAGAGAATTCCAATGTCTAAGGCCAGAGCATCTACTCAAGAGACTTTGGGATCTGCACCCAAAGAGCAGGTTGTGGCAGAGAAGAAGAGGAAAGAGAGGGTCAAGAAGACCACTGCAGAGTGCTTGGGAGATCCTCAATCATGAGAGATTCTGAAGAGGAAGAGGAAGAAGATGCTGCACCAGCACCCAAAGCTCAGAAGCTTATGGGTGATGCCATCAGGGCAGGGGCTGTTCCATCTAAGCCTAAGACTGCTCCTAAAGGCTGCTGCTCCAGCTCCAAAGCCAAAACCAAAGAGGAGCACCAGGAACATCCCTGCTGAGGAGAAGAACAAGGCCCCAGTGCCTGAAGCTGAAATGGAAGAAGAAGATGATGAGTCACATGTCTTGAGGAAGTTGAAGCCAAAAATTCCAGATCACAATGATGCTCATCCAGTAGCTGAGAACATGAAGATAAGGAAGGACTCAGGTCTAAGGCTATGGAGAGAGTCTGATCCATATGCCACCAGGAGAAGGACTGCTGTGGACTACAGGTTCCATACAAAGGAACAAACAGGACTTCTATGAGACCATCTTGCTTGACAAGAAGCCCATAGTGTGTGACATGAGATGGGTCGACTGGAGTACATCAGGGAGAATGATGAACATTATCCAGGTGTGTATGACAGTTTCAAGGCTTGTGGAGTTGATGAGTTTGTGGCTCAGAAGCTCACAAAATGGAATGATGAGCTCATCATGCAGTTCTACTCCACAGCTCACTTCTACCCAGATGGAAGGATTGTCTGGATGTCTGAAGGTACTAGGTACCAGTCCACGGTTGCTGAATGGGCGAAGTTGATCAATGCCCCAAAAGAGAGTGAAGATGACTTGGATGTCTATGCCAACAAGAAGAAGGATCACAACACCATGGCACACATGTACAAGGAGATCCCAGATGCTGCTCTTGAGACACATAAGTTTGGATCTGTACATTACCTTCTGTCAGGCTTGCCTAACTATCAACTGGATCCTCAGGCACACTCTCTTGCCAAAGTCAGGTGATCACAAGATGATCAGAGGCCATGCAATTAACTTGCTTCACATCTTTGATGTCCCACAGAAGTTCAAAGTCATGAGCCTTATAGTTGAAACTATCAAGAGGACAGCTGCAGATCAGAAGAGGAGTTGTGGGTATGCCCCACAGATCCAGGAGCTGATCAACTCCAAGATGGGCACTGGCACATATCTGCTGGACAAGGAGCACATGCCTATCTACCCAGACTTTGAGGACAACCAAGTGGTGATGGATGAAAATGAACCATCTTCTGTGCACGCACAAGCCAAGAAGGAGAAGGCAAAGGCTGAAAAGGCTGCAAGGATGCCAACTACTGAAGAAGCATCTCAGTATCTTCTGAAGAGCAAGCAAGATCAGCTTGGCTACTTGATTGCCTCCACTCTGAGGATTGAGAAGGGACTGGCCACCCTGACTCAAAACCAGGAGAGCTTGGAGAGGATCGGGAGCAGAAGTTCTATGACTTGGATGTGAAGGTAACTGAGATCCAGTCTGTTGTGGAGCAACTTCAGGATGATATGCAGGAGAGGAAGGGCAAGACAACCACTGATGCATTTGCCAGAGTGCCTAGAGCTCAGAGGTCTGCTGCAGTGCCTGTTCCAGACACCAGAGCCACTTCATCTGCACCAGCTACAGCTTCAGTGCCACCAGCTCCAGCACCTACTCCATCAGCTCCATCTACATCGACTGAAGCCTTCGTTCTTGGAGTTATCCGGACACCACCACCTGAAGACCAAGCCTGAGAGACGATTTAGTGCTATGCATTTTCTAGGAACTTTTTGGTAACTTGTTGCCAAAGGGGGAGAAAAATGTATAGATCATAGGCTTCGAGAGAGAGCGTTGCTTTTTTATTCTCTCTTGCTTTGGTGGTTGAACTTTATTTGCTTTGCTATTGAGATACTTTCTGTCTGTGTGATACTTGGATGATCATGTGTGTTTGATCATATGCTACATTAATGCTTGTTGGATGACATTATCATTTTATCCCTATATGATCATTCACTTTGCTTGGTGATGAGTGCATGTATTTAATTATTATCATTTTGAGCGCTCCACCAAGATGTATGTGACATGGAAGAGTAACCCATGAGCCTAATCTCTGTGCATTTGCAGTCCAAAGCAAATCATAAACTATGCACAAATTTAGGGGGAGCTCTTGCTTTTCACATACTTCTCAAAGCGACAATGTTTTCACTCTTATTATCATTCGTCGAAGCTTTGATCTATATGTTGTCATCAATTACCAAAAAGGGGGAGATTGAAAGTGCAACTATCCCTAGGTGGTTTTGGTAATTCCTAACAACATATAGCTCATTGAGCTAATGCTATTCCAAGATTAATATTTCAGGAAAAGCTCAATGAATGGCATGGCATGGATGAGGAAAGTGGACCCCTCAAAATACTTAAGGACAAAAAGATTGGCTCAAGCTCAAAGCTCAAGACTCTACATTTTATATTTTAGTGATCCAAGATCACATTGAGTCTATAGGAAAAGCCAATACTATCAAGGAGGGATGAGGTGTTGTTTAATGAGGTTCTTGCTTCATAGTGCTTAGTGATATGCTCCAAAACCCTCAACTACCTTCCCACATCCACATATGACCTAAACCAAAAGTCAAACTCGGCCCCACCGATTCTTTCTATCCGGCGCCACCGAGTTTCAAATGTCATAGCCACTGCCACAAACCCTAGGCAAATCGGTCTCACCGATAGGGATCTCGGTCTCACCGAGATGGGATTGTAATCTCTCTGTTTCCCTTCGTAACGTTTCGGTCTTACCGAGATGAGCGATCGGTCCCACCGAGATTGCAATGTAAACTCTCTCTTTCCCTTTTGTAACATTTCGGTCTCACCGAAATGAGCGAATCGGTCCCACCGAGTTTACCTGACCAACTCTCTGGTTAGCTTATTACCAAAATCGGTCCCACCGAGTTTGTGTAATCGGTCACACCGAGATTACGTTATGCCCTAACCCTAACCATATCGGTCCTACCGAGTTGCATCTCAGTCCCACCGAAAATCCTAACGGTCACTAGGTTTGCTGAATCGGTCTGACCGAGTTTTCCATTCGGTCTCACCGAGATTGGTAAATTGTGTGTAACGGTTAGTTTTGTGTGGAGGCTATATATACCCCTCCACCCACTCTTCATTCATGGAGAGAGCCATCAGAACATACCTACACTTCCAATACACATTTTCTGAGAGAGAACCACCTACTCATGTGTTGAGGCCAAGATATTCCATTCCCACCATATGAATCTTGATCTCTAGCCTTCCCCAAGTTGCTTTCCACTCAAATCTTCTTTCCACCAAATCCATATCCTGTGAGAGAGAGTTGAGTGTTGGGGAGACTATCATTTGAAGCACAAGAGCAAGGAGTTCATCATCAACACACCATTTGTTACTTCTTGGAGAGTGGTGTCTCCTAGATTGGCTAGGTGTCACTTGGGAGCCTCACAAAGATTGTGGAGTTGAACCAAGGAGTTTGTAAGGGCAAGGAGATCGCCTACTTCGTGAAGATCTACCGCTAGTGAGGCAAGTCCTTCGTGGCGATGGCCATGATGGGATAGACAAGGTTGCTTCTTCGTGGACCCTTCGTGGGTGGAGCCCTCCGTGGACTCGCGCAACGTTACCCTTCGTGGGTTGAAGTCTCCATCAACGTGGATGTACGATAGCACCACCTATCGGACACGACAAAAACATCCATGTCTCCAATTGCGTTTGAATTCTCCAAACCCTTCCCTTTACATTCTTGCAAGTTGCATGCTTTACTTTCCGCTGCTCATAGACTCTTTGCATGCTTGCTTGAATTGTGTTAAGATTGCTTGACTTGTGCTAAGATAGCTAAAATCTGCCAAAGACTAAAATTGGGAAAAGGATAGATTTTATTGGTCAAGTAGTCTAATCACCCCCCTCTAGACATACGTTCGATCCAACACATACACACAAGAACACCTCAACCTCAGGAGGCTGTTCTTCCCCTTGTATTGTTCATCATCAGCCCAAGAGGCAATCCACCACCACCACACTAGAGTAGGGTATTACACCACAACGGTGGACCGAACTAGTATAAACCCCGTGTCTTTCTGTGTTCTGAGTTCATCGAGTTCATCCGCAAGACCTTAGTGAGCTAGAGTGTAGATCGGTAGGAGGGAAAGACTTCGCACGCACCCCAGTGTTCAAACCTTAAGGGTTTGCCGGAACCCCACATCCGACATTTGGCGCACCAGGTAGGGGTGCGCCATAGCTTCCCTTCCATTAGTTCGTCGCTCCGTCGCTCCGTCATCTCCATGGCGGACGATCGCCGTGCTTGAGTTGAGCGTCGGGCTGCCCTCGCCGCCCGCGTTGCTCAGACGGCTCCCGTCGGCGGGCCGCCTCGTCATTCTCCGTCTCCCGCCGCCAACGCTCCTACCAGCCCGGCAGGGAACAAGCAGCAGTCGTCCTTGCTGCATCCTTCAGTGCGGAAGGACGGCCGCACCGCTACTCCATCATTCACCCCTGCTAGTTCTTCGTCTCACGCGCACCGTGCTCCCATGAAGGCACGAGCCGCGCTCATCGCGGCGAACGAGCTCATGCGTTATCGCCCCGTTGACGACCTCTTTGAGAAGTGGCTCGACCGCGTCGCCGAGCTCGTCTGTGCCGTAGGGGGCTCTCCGACACCGTCCCACTTTCTGCCTCCCCCTCAACTAGCCACGGGTGACGGGGCTCATGGCATGCCTCCACCGCCTCGACCCCAAGATGGTGCCTTGGCACCAAGCCGCGCGCCTCCGCGGCGTGATCCACCGCGCCCGGTGCCCGCGCATGAAGAAAGAAGCTGCCAAGAAATCCTGCGGCCGCGAGATGCTGCACCGGCGCTCCCCGCGCCACCTCATCAAGACCGCGTGCCGCCTGCAGTGGCGAAGCGTGGACCTCGCCAAGACCAAGCTCCGCCTCAGAAGCAGGCCCCGACGACCACGGCTAGCTGCCGTGCCTTCACCCCCGAACTGTGTAGCGTCGCCTGGCTAGGCAAGTTCAAGCCAGATCTACCTCCTCGATACGACGGCACTGCCGACACCGCGGAGTTCCTTCAGCTCTATGAGTTGAGCATCGAAGCGGCCAACGGCAACGAAAAAGTCATGGCGAACTGGTTTCCCATGGCTCTCAAGGATGGGGCCCGCTCCTGGCTCCTGAACCTGCAGCACGGCTCGATCTCCTCTTGGGACGAGATGTGCGACCGCTTCGTCGCCAACTTCCAGGGCACTCGCGACCGCCCGCCGACCGCGGCCGACCTGCGCCGCATCAAGCAACAGCCAGGGGAGACCCTCCACAAGTACATTCAGCGCTTCAACAACACCCGCCTTAAGATCCCCAAGGTCACGGATGAGGCCGTCATCTCCTTGTTTTCGGACGGCGTCCGCGACATCAAGATGAAGGAAGAGCTGGCCATCCACGAGGAGCTTTGCACATCTTAGGAGCTGTTCAACCTGGCGACCAAGTGCGCAAGAGCTGAGAAGGGGCTCCTCTCTCTCCTTGAGCTACCAGCAGCAGGAGTGGAGGAGAAGAAGGCCGAGGCCAAGGACGTGAAGCACAAAGAGGCGGTAGTGCTTGCAGCGGAGCCCGACACCAGCGAATGCCAAGAGCTCGGAGCCATACGGGAAGGACACTATGGTCGATGCCCCAAGCGCAACGACCGGGGCTACGGTCGCGGTGGAGGACGTGGAGGCGGACGCTGGGACGACCGTGGCCCGCCCCAGGAGTGGCGCGACCGGCCTCGTGAGGAACGCTGGCAGGACCAACCTCGCGAGGGCACCTGGAGGGACCCGCCTCGTGAGGATCGCCCCCAGGGCAACGCCGGTCTTCCCCCGTTGCCGCCACCAAGAAGGAACAACGACCACCACCAGGACGAGCGGGCTGGGGGCTTCTAGGAGCCGCGTGCGATCGCTTGCATCTTGGGCGGTGCTCAGGCCCCAGCCTCTCAGCGCATCTTCAAACAGTTCGCTCGCGAGGTGAACGCGGCGCTCCCCAAGCTCGAGGCCACGCGCTCGCTCAGGTGGTCCCAATGCGCCATCACCTTCGACTCGGCAGACCAGCTCAAGTGCGCAGCCACCGCTGGCGCACTCCCTATGTTGTGCTCCACAGTCATCAGCAATGTGCAAGTCACCAAGACTCTCATCGATGGCGGCGTAGGACTCAACGTCCTATCCGTCGACACGTTCGACAACCTCCAAGTGCCCTATGAGCAGCTCCAGCCAACCAAGCCTTTCTCAGGAGTGACTGACGGTTCCACCACACCGATAGGGCAAGTCCACCTGCCTGTCACCTTCGGGGAGCGCAAGAACTACCGCATCGAGCTCATCGACTTCGACATCACGCACATCCGCCTGTCATACAATGCCATCCTCCGGTATCTTGCCCTGGCCAAGTTCATGGCAGTCACTCACCACGGCTACAACGTTCTCAAGATGCCAGGAAGCGGGGGAATCATCACGGTCCCATGTGAAGAAAGGGATGCGGTGTGCTCCCTTGAGCGCGCCTTCCAAGCCGCAGGAATCGACAACCCTGACAACAGAAGTGAACGCCCTCTGGAGACCATCCCCAAGAAGAAGTTGCCGCGCCGCGCAGGACCCCAAGAAGATGGCGTCACGTTAGGAGCCTCGTCACGATCAGCGCCCGCTCCAGGGGCGCCTCCCTCCACCGCATAGGAAAGCGCACTCGGCGCCCTCCTCAGGCAGGACTCGGGGGCTCTCTTCTGGAGGGCCTCAGACCTTGTCAACCTCACGAGGGAGGCACTTGGGCACCACTTGGAGGTGTGCTTCGCGGCACGCGACCCTCAGGAGAGCATATGGCAAGGAGTGCCCACCGCTCAGGAGTTCATCACCGAGACCACCCAAGAGCTACAAGACGCAAGAGCCATGCGCGGCGACAGCCGCTCACGGAGTGCGGCTCACCATCAAGGCGAGGGTACTGAGCTACGCGTTTGGGTCGACGTCCCAGGGCTCAACAGGGCCGCATCTCACATGTGGGCCGCTATGAGGGTCCACCATACACCTACATTCACATGCCCTTCGGCCTGCCGAGCGTGGCGTCGGCCTATCAGCGCAACGTGCGGCAAGCCCCGGCAGCTTAGGAGGCCAGGTTCCACGCCATTCTAGAGGAGATGGGGACGGTCTTCAAGGAACCTCCTAAGCCCCCATTGCCTCCCGAGGCTCAGGGTCCCGGTGGCTCATGAGGAGACATTCCTTCAACCCGTGGCATCAGCTGCACCAACTCTACTTCGTCTACAGAACCAGATGACATCTTCCAAGTTCATTTAAGCTGGGAATGCCCCTCGGGCTGCACTATTCCCAGGCCACACGGGTCCTTCCCTGTGGCATGTATCCCTTTTGCTTAAGTCTTTAGTTTACCTTGCTGGGGGCGCCCCTCGGGCTGCATCATCCCTAAGCCGCTCGGGCCAGACCCAGTGGCATGTATCTTCCTACATTTACCCAAGCCGATCTGCTCTTCATGCTTAACCTGCCGATGGCTATCGCCTGCTCGGTTGCCGCCCGCCGCGGGTCTATTTATCCCATGCAACCTGCTTGCACGTTAAAAGGGGGCCTCCTGAGCATCGCGACTCAGGAGCTCTTACTGGCTCTCCAGCCCTCATCCCCTAGCCTTGACCATGGCATCGCGACCTGGCATACCAGTGGCGGCTGACCTCGCTCGAGGGCTGGGACCTGAGGACGTAGAGTGCTTCCATCTAACCGCCTTGCAGGGACATACAGTCACCAAGACTCAAGACCAGGCGCAACCCGCCTTGAGGTAGGGCCTCGTGAGTCCCGCGCTGGCTCACAAGTGGTCAGATACACCTCATAGCCCTGCCGTGCAAGCCACGTGTCAGGGCGGGGCTGTACACGCCCTGGGGGCTGCTCCTGGAGGGGGGGCCCCATCCCACGCCCAAGTGGAAGCTCCATTCTCCGCGCTGGCTGTCGACACTGCCGAGGAGCGGCTATGCCTGTGCACAAGCGGAAGCACTACGCTCCACGCTGGAGATAAACAACTGAGGGCGATCCCATGGTTGTACCAACCTCAGGGAGCCCAGAGCTCAGCGCCCAGCCTCACCACGACGCCTCCCCTTAGGAGAGTCGCGTGAGGGGGCTGGGCACGGGGGCTGCGCGAGGGTCACGCCCAAGCGCACGCCACCCAACCAGGTCCCCCGGACCTGGGCGTCGCGCGCCCCTCCTGAGGCCTCGGCGAGGGTTAACAGGAGACGGGAGACACAATGTTTACCCAGGTTCGGGCCCTCTCGATGGAGGTAATACCCTACTTCCTGCTTGATTGATTTTGATGATATGAGTATTACAAGAGTTGATCTACCATGAGATCGTAGAGGCTAAACCCTAGAACCTAGCCTATCGTATGATTGTTTATATATCTATCGACTAGCCTGGCCCTGGTTTATATAATGCACCAGAGGCCTAGGATAACAAGAGTCCTAGCCGAATAAGCCGGGGGGGGGGGGGTCCTTTCTTGACCACCAAGTCTTGTGGAATCTTTCCTTGTATGCGGCAGCTGTCCGAACTGGCCCATGAGTATACGGCCATGGGGGTCCTCGGCCCAATCTAACTGACGGGAGATGACGTGGTGAGTACCCCCTAGTCCAGGACACCGTCAGTAGCCCCCTGAACCGGTCTTCAAGTTGGGGACGCTCCTCGATTCTTCCGAACTGTTCTTTGTCTTCGGTCGTCGGTCTTGAAAACTGGTTCAACAAATCTTCCCATCTTCTATCTTGAGGATTGCCGAGCTAAATCTGAAGATCTCACACGTCGGGTATCCGAGGAGCCCTTTAAGTCTTCGGCCTTTATCAATGCCTTGTTATTTTTATGCCACACCTCGGGTTTGAAGTTGTTCCCGGGCGGCAGCGTCCTCTTGCGTCCGAGCTCCAACGCCGGACTGCATTCGAGGTATCTTTTGCAGCCGAGCACCAACGGCCGGACCTTCCGAGCTCCAACGCCGACTATGTCCAAACTCCAACGCCGGACTGTATCCGGGCTCCAACGGACTATATCCGAGGTGTCATATCACCTTGGTTCAAAAAAGTCGAAGGAGTTTAGCCGAGCTTAATGCCAGAAATGCCCTCCATGGAGCTTTATGCCGGACTGCTTCCAAGGTGGTGCACCACCCCGACTGTGGGTCGATTTTTGTCAATATTTTTGATTGGTGCAATTTATTGTCTGCCAAGATATATAGCTAGTAGCCCTCAAGGTGTGTATCGGTCTAAAACCCGAGATGCACCTGAAGGATGATGTAAGACCGCTGATCCCAGTAGCCGCTGAGACTCAGGTTGATTTGTAAAATCGGCTTGAGGATCAAGTCCTAGCTCGGCAGGATACTTCGGGACACAAAAAGCGGCGTGCTCAGTCCTTGACACTCAGGTTGGGTGCGGCCGACCAACCTGAGGATCAAAATCTCCTCGGAAACTGTATTGCACTTAAAATTTTCTACATTGAACAGGCAATGCAGTAGCCCCCGAGACACTGGTCGGGTGGCAACAACAGATCAGGGGATCAATGTGCCCATTTAATATTTGTAAATAATAAGCCCGAAGCCTAGTAGCCCCCGAGCCTTAATGCGAGCATGGGTGGCCGAATTAAGGATCAATATCCATAGTAAAATCACAAATTATGTGTAATGACTCTATGTATCCAAGTACTTTACGTCATTAATGCTCGGATCCGCATTGTACAAAACTTTGTTGACCGACCATCGGCTTCCACCTCCTCGGCCAGTAGCCGAGGTGTTTGTCCTACTTTATAAAGCCTTTATGAGGGCAAAGATTTACGACAAACAAGGCAATCTGGCCATACGGTTTTATAAACAAAGGTACGCAGAGAGATATGTTATATTACTGTTTAACATAAGAAATGTCTTCCAAAGAAAATAGTCCCGCTATCGGTTCCTTTCTTTGGGTTGTCATGCTAAGCATGATCATGAAACCTCAGCTCTAATGTAAGAGAAAAATATTGAGGATTTAGTTTGGGAGGCCAGTTACTAGCCCCGGTAGTGTTCGGCGACAGTCGAGGTCAAGCCGTAAACACTTCGGCCAATGTTGAATGGCCCGTCATGAAGCCCGCGACCAAGTTTATGACATTGGCTCGTCATCTTAACAAATAAGAGACACAGTCATCGGATCGCTGAGCCAGTTTACCTTATTTGTGACACGTCACAGCTTTTGCGGCTTTCTACCGGACTCACTCGTCGTATTGACCTAGTTGGGAGCTTGGAAAATCGACAAAATAGCGCTCATAGTGCATAATACATTGGCCCGCAACTTTGCTATACGCTCTCGCCTCAGCCGACCTGTCGACACAAGGGAATATAGGGGGGAAAAGCCGCAACTGACCGAGCCGGCGACCAATGTTATTGACGCGTTCAGACACCACATTCGAAAATCACTGAATGTTATACTTTACTCAGCCAAATCTTCCGTAGCAATCGATTCTCTTGCTGGCCGGAGTATTTTCTAAAGGGATGTCAATGGCGTTGCTAGCACGAGACTTCAAGTGCCTGGAAACACACACATAGAAGTTATAAAAAAGTGAGAGCAAAACCGATAGGCTGTGGAAGACTCCAAAACATCTTTCAGTTACTATTAACATTGAGATCACGGAACACAAGTTATCAATGTATGTTTCTGTGTATATGCCAAAATTGAATAAATTGGAAGAGAAATAAAACAAATTATTGTGCTTCTGTCACTGTTTTTTGACAACGCTGATGATGTGTCCACACTAATTATATTACCATCTAGATATAAGATTAGACGTCCTTCTATGATCTCTGGTGCATAAAATAGCATTATTTAGTCGTACTTCAAGCTTTATATATGAATGTTGAGATGTATATACACAACACACCAATCGAGGTACTTATATCATATATGGGCTGAGGAGGTGTGGTAACACAGCCGATGGTCCGACAGCTGTTAAAAGCTGTCTATAACACGATCCGTTTTTGGTTAACAATGCGGCATCTCGCTCTCTTCGGCCAAGCGAGAGATGTCAAAATGTACTCGCGCACTCGTCGTTATGAAGGTATCGACGGTGTTGGCCGATGACTACAACCATGCAAGTCAAAGGCCATACATTATGACTACTAATAAATTATGTAGCTAAGAGTCACTCTTACTATGGATGATCTGTATCCGCCGAGAACTATATGACTTATATTTACCGTAGGAGGCCCCGATTAGTGTAGAAGCATTTCGAAGAAAATAGTACCCCCACCGATACCTTTAATTCGGTGCTTCACTTATCACTATGGAGCACTTTATGTGGCATATGAGAGTGTGTCTATTTACTCATGAGTTCCTTCGTTGTGCTGCGGAACATTAGTATATTTTGAGAAAAAATAATGTAAGAGCTGATCAGCGTGGCGGGACTTTCACCCTCAGTGCGGATTGCCACGGTAAGAATCTGCCATCGGTATGGACACCCGGCGGTGTAAGACCCACCATCCCCGCAAATGGTAAACTCGGATGAGGTACTGTTTTTGTCCTTGTTTATATGTCAGTGAAGCTAATTTTTAAGGTTCCCATTCAAGCTTTCCGAGCCGAGACCTCTTTGTATTTCCATCATAGCGCCTTTATAGGCGCCGGACACCACCACAATCCCGGCAACTAAGTACCTCAGATAGGGGAGGTTAGGACACGACCGAGAGGGCCAGGGATAACCCAGCTTTGCAATTCGCTGTATGTCTATCACTGTAGCATATTGAGGCGTGAATTATAGGCCGACAAGAAGGAACGAAGCGTTACAAGTATCCTTTACGGGCATCATTAATCGCCTAAGTGGAAAATAGGCTCCATCTAAGGCCGCAAGCCTTCAAATAATAGGTGGGGTAACTCATTCAACTATGCACGGTCCAGGATTTATATAACACTGTTTGACTAAAGGTCCAGACTTGGTGTCAATAACGTACACTTTGCTCGCAGAAAATATATTATGTTCTTGGTCAGGACTTCACAACACCAAAGATTGCGTAGAGACATCACTGAAGGAGGTCTCTATTTTTTTAGAGCATGGAAAGCAGACCAGTTCAGCCTGGTTAGATTGTGGCTCGTCGTTTGCATAGCATCGATCGATTGCGGGTGTGCGCAGGACGAAGACGCCTATCGTGATGCTGTGAGCAAGTCGCACAGGGTCTCCGCGAATCGCTGGCGGCATTGGACTGAGGTACAGCTCCCAGGCCCCGTGCGTGTCCTGATGCACACCGGTAGTTGGGGCGAGCTATTCAGTCAGTGAGTGCTCACCTGGGACTTAACGTCACGCCTAACTCGAATTTATTCTTGGACAACACACAATAGAGAGCTGATAATGCAGCAGTCCCAAGAAATATATATATATACTAATATTTCCTTGCATAATTGCTTTACACAGATCAGGATTTATTTAAAGAATTAGTGTGTGAGCGCTGGCAGGCAACACTCGATCGTGGTACCGGCGGGCGCTCAGTTCGTGACCGCAAGTGAGAGGAGCGTGACAAAATGCCCTTACCATTCGGCGTTGGAGCTCTGCGACAGGAAAGGTCGTGGTTGCCGGGTGTTTCGGTTACCGGATTGGCGGCGATTCGCCGAACTATGTACGGGACACTGACCGAACCACCACGTGGTGTGTTTTAGATGTGGCACCAATTTGATAGACTGTGTACAGATGGATGGGACGGGCTCGGGGGACTGAAAATACGATCGATGCAAGTCCAGGGGTCGGATTGAGGTAATAATTCCTTAATGAAAAAATAAACCCCAAGACAAAATGAATTAGGATTAATAGCACCTAGTTTATTTGTTGTAGCATTCCGAAGAAAAGCGACTCCCAAAATCGGGAATCGATCCGCACACCCATTGCCGGATGGGCGATAAAGCGATGGCGTGGTGATGCTGGCAAAGGTTGGCTTGCCGAGGCGAAGCCCTCGGTCCAGCTAACATGACGAAGCTGGTTGGCTGGTGACGCCAAAGTCACCGGAGTATGTTGATGAAGAAATAGCCAAGTCCCCGGTCTAGCCGAGGTGACGGAGCAGGCCGGTGAGGAGTTGTTGTAGCTGCCATGTCAGCCGAGGTGTTGAAGTAGTTCGACGTGATGGACATTGGCTCGAAGAAGCAACAGTGCGGCCATGCCGACCCAGTCGTGAACTTGTGAAAGCCCGAGATCCAATTGAAACCTCTGGATGTGTTATTAGAGGAGTGAATCCATGCGGGACGAATAAAGCTCGGTAATAGAGCCTGCCTGGCATGTGGGACACTTAGAGAGGCGGGAACATGTAATAGGTGAGACCTTGATTTAAGAGGCTTGGCTGACGTCCTCGTTCCGAGCTCTTCAGATTCGGTGCTCGGCAGTAGTTGAAGGATGCTTCTCGAAGAGAGTTTCGAGCATAAGGCTTTCACACTTAGAAGATACGAGACTAGGTGAAGTATATTGTCGCTGAACGCGTCGAGGTGCTATTGTCAAGTGGACCGGCAGACCCGACCTGAAGACCCAATGAAATTGCGGCGGAATTGAGAGGTTTGCAGACATGCGAGCGTCACCTCCAGATCTTGCGAAGAACGTGTTCAGAGCGGGCTACTGCAACGGATGTGCTGTGACACCAGCGTGATGAGATGGTCTCAGAGGAGGATCTTAAAATTTTATGGACGCAGTGTTAAAAACAACGCACAATACCTTAGAAGAAAATTCCTTTTAAAAAGGTTGTCAAATATCACGTTCATAAAGAAACATGAATTCGGGTCGGATCCGTATTCGCGCAGAAAACAGATCTAAAGTGATGCACTAATCGGAAGGTTCCCGGAGTTTGGACGGTCGGATCGAGCTGAAATTTTGGGGTGGTGATAATGGGAATTCCGCAGCAGATGAACGGTTGGATCTTCCAAAGGACTTCCGAGCTGGGCTCTGGAGACCACGCCCTAAACTCGTCCAGATTCCCGTCTGGATTTGACAGGGCCGGTATATAGTAGATTGTCAGAGATTCCTCCATCGGAACTCGACGAAATTTTCCAGGGTTGTTGTAGACTCGATTCCGCACAATTCCACCGAAGCGATCGTTAAAATGACACTCGAGGAGGCGGTGGCGGCGGATACGCGTTCGCTGTCCAGAAAAACAGCACGGTCGCCCGAGGGCAATGTTGAGTTGAGCCCCCGAGCTCCATGGACGATTCCTCCATGATCTTGATAGAGATCGGAGTTGGTGTTGATGAAGGCCCTCGTCCGAACATGACGATCTGAGGCAGGGCACAGTCCTCGGTCAAGCCAAGTGACCAGTCGAGCCGGTGACGAAGATGTCGACGTCGTGCAGTTAATCTGCAGACGAGCGAGCCATCGATCCTTTTGCCGATCACACAGCGGAACTCTCAATGAAAGCACCAATGTCGGTGTCAAAACCGGCGGATCTCGGGTAGGGGGTCCCGAACTGTGCGTCTAGGATCGATGGTAACAGGAGGCGGGGGACACAATGTTTACCCAGGTTCGGGCCCTCTCGATGGAGGTAATACCTACTTCCTGCTTGATTGATCTTGATGATATGAGTATTACAAGAGTTGATCTACCACGAGATCGTAGAGGCTAAACCCTAGAAGCTAGCCTATGGTATGATTGTTGTATATATCTATCGACTAGCCTGGCCCTGGTTTATATAATGCACCAGAGGCCTAGGATAACAAGAGTCCTAGCCGAATACGCCGGTGGGGGAGGAGTCCTTGTCTTGACCAAGTCTTGTGGAATCTTCCTTGTATGCGGCAGCTGTCCGAACTGGCCCATGAGTATACGGCCATGGGGGTCCTCGGCCCAATCTACATGACCGGGAGACGACGTGGTGAGTACCCCCTAGTCCAGGACACCGTCAACGTCAAGGGGGACTCCTGAGCATCGCGACTCAGGAGCCTAACTGGTCACGTAGCCCCTCACTCCTTGGTCCGTCCTGGTCTCCGGTCGGCCCAATGGCGGTTGAGGTATGCGCGGGGCCGGGCTCTGCCGACGTAGAACATTAATCTATCCTCACGAACTCTCCCTATATGTTGTTCGCACGTCAAGGGGGACTCCTGAGCATCGCGACTCAGGAGCCTAACTGGTCACGTAGCCCCTCACTCCTTGGACCGTCCTGGTCTCCGGTCGGCCCAATGGCGGTTGAGGTATGCGCGGGGCCGGGCTCTGCCGACACAGAACAAAGCAAATAGGAAGGAAAACGCAAAATCTCGAAGCAAATATTACAAGCATATTGTTCTCACAATACCAAATGAAAGTCTAAACGCCTCCACGAGGCCTGATGTATGTCGCAGGAATGAAACGAGAAGAATAGCCGCAGGTCACCCCTGGATGTCACGTCGCCTGCGAAGGTGCTTTCCCCACCCCTGGGCGACGATGTTCTCACCTTCACCACCAGCCGCAGGATCCGCGGCATCGCCAGACAGAGGATCGGAGACAAAGCCGCGGAACTTCCCCAGCAAAGCCTCCACTTGACCTTGAACAGCGGCGGCGGCGGCTTCGCAGAGGTCTTCATCCATAGGCTCCAGCAGCTCGTCAAGGCGGGCATTGGGATCGCGGAGGTGCAGATGGCTAAGGACGCGATTCAGTGCGGCTGAAGATAGAACATGAGCTTCTGCCTCCGCCATGGGACCGAGGCCCTCAATGACCTCCTCAAGCGCCTTCACCACAAGAGGAAGCAGTTGGGCGGGGCCGTCCTCATCAGTGTCCAGCGGCTTCTCCCGGCCATGCTCGTAGAGCGTCCTCAGCGCCTTGCGAGATCTCTTCTCGAGATTGGCGAAGACCACACGGTCTTTGGTCAGGACTCGGGCCTTGGAGTCAAGATCGGCCTCCCTCGCCCCCATCTTCTGCTCCAACTCTTCCAACCGGTTGCGCTCGGCAGCCTGCTTCTTCCCCAGCTCCGCCAGCTCAGCATCATGGTTCTTGACGGCTTCCTCCCTGGCCTTCATATCCTTCTCCTCTGCTTGGCGGTGGCGTACCTCTTCGACGTGCTTGTCGCGCAGGCTCTACAACTCGCCCTCCAGCACTTGGCATCGGTCTCTGGTAGCCTTGGCATCTTTCAGCGCCGCCTCACGATCGGCTGCAGCACTGACGGCCCCTTGCTTCTCCCTCTCGGAACCAGCAACAGCCTGGCCCAGCGCCACGCGAACCGCCAGGTCAGAATGAAGCCAGCCGGAGGCCAACTCCAGACGCCCGGCCGCCAGGCGCGGGGCAGCACTCAGGAGATCCGCCTGCAGTTGGGTCATCTCTGAAAGGGCACGCTCCAACACGGCAGCAGGAGCAGAAGAACCAGGGAGCGGAGGTGCAGTAGTGGGAGGAAGCGACGCCGTCACCAGGGCTTGGGAGACCGCAGGCCCCGGAGCAGCTGGGACCTCATCAGTCGCGCCAAGCGCCTGCACTTCTGGAGCCAGCGGGGCTATGGGGGATGATTCCACACGGCAATTTTCCTATTGGCCCCGCAAGGGCGACCGGGCTGGGGAGACATGGGTGATGTTTTCTCCTTGCTCTGCAGAGGGAGGCACAGCCGCCGTACCCTCATTCCTCTTATTCACCGAAGATGTCGGCCTGATCAATCAAAGGCGAGCGTCAGGAAATAACAAGTACCAGCAGGGATAAAGCGAAGCTCGAGACACCTACCGGTCCACCGTGAAGCACTCCACCTTCCGCTTGTGAAGCTGAGGCCTGGCAGCATCGGGGCCTGAGGGGTAGGCGTTCGGGCTCCGGTGGCACCATGTGGTGCGGAGGCAGAACCGGATCCAGCCCCAGGAGGTGTTGGGGTGGAGGCGGCACCACGGGCACCAGCGATGACCTACCCTTCACCGAGACGAGGGGTTGCTCCTTCCCCCTTGGTAGGTGTCGGCCTTGGCATCATCAGGAAGGGCGCGAAGAATCTCGACCTTGCTCAGAGGGAGGTCTCCCCCACCTCCTCCGGGGTCTCCTCCGAGTCCACCTCCTCTTCCCCCTCTCCGCGGGACTCGCCAGAAAACACCTCCACCGGTTTTTGCGCGGAAGGAGCTCCCGAAAACACGGGCGGCACCAGCCCATGCACATCAAAAGTAGGCATGGAGGCGACGAATTCCTCCTGGTCCCTGGGTTGGAACAGGGGAATGAAGGCGCTAGGCGGGTACTCCTGGTTGTCTCCAACTATGAGACACAGGACGGCGTCCAGTTTGTCGTCAGGAAGGTCCCCCGGCCTTAGGCGGGCCTTGTTTTCCCCTCCTTCAAGCTCCCAGAAGGGGCGCGCGCGCCTAGAGAGGGGCAACCCGCAGTGTCAAGAACTCCCTCAGGAGCATCGCTCCCGTTATTTTGGCTGCCCTCGCATTGACCGGCTTCAGGTCAGTCATCATCTTCCCCAACATTGACGATGCCCGCTCATCGACAAGCTCCACCCTGGGCCACTCTTTGCCTTGTCGGGGCGCCTCCGTCGGCAACAGCAGGCGCGAATGGGCGAGCTTGGCGTCCACCATGACCCATTTGGATCGAACGTTGTCAGCCCTCTTCCTGGTGCTTGAGATCGAGTTGGCCTTGCCGGACGCAACGAAGTTGGCGCATCTAGAGATGTGACCCTCGCTAACGTGGAGGAAGAAGAAATGGCGCAGGAGCGCCACGGACGGCATCATGCCCAGGTACGCCTCATAGTAGTAGGCAACGATGGATAGGAGGAGGACAGAGTTGGGATGGAGATGCAACGCTTGCAGCCCATAGTGGTCGGGGACTTCATAAAAGAAATCAGAGAAGGGAGGAACCAACCTGACGGCAACGCTGCTTGAAAAGAAGGGAAAGAAGGTGCTTCCCTCAGGCTCCGGCTCATCGGAGGCAAGCCGGAGCTCCGTCTTCCCCCACTCGTTGCTCTCTCCCGCAGTCAGCAGGCGCACGGAGGGAAGGCTCTTCTCCGTGACAGTGGGCGCCTCAAGAGCGGGCTTGTACCAAGCCAGAGCCGAGGAAGTCTTGGCATTGCGCGGCGCCAAGGGCGGCAGATGCAGAGCAAGGCCGGAGCAGATCTGTAGGTAGCGGCGGCGAAGAGCGGGAAAGGGGATCTGGAGTGAGGCAACGAAGAAGCAATGAAGGCAAGTGCCGCCCGCGCCAGCCTTTTGTCAGGTCAAGCAGTTGCCGAGGCAGCATGGGAAGCGGACACGCCCACGTCCGATCAACCGCCACGCGTCAACCGAGGCCGCAGGCTTTTGGGGCCCGCGGTGCTCCGAACTTGACACTTGGCTTCGCCGCGAAGCCAAGAATGAGCGCACCTTCGGCCCCGGAGCTACTGTCGGCGTTCTGGGAACTGGGGTCCCAGACTTGCCTACCTGCGGCCCACGGCGTGGCCAAGCAGTAGGCCGTACGACCCATCTTCACCAACAAAGCATCCAAGACCCTCGTGAGGGGCCAAGCCTCGCGAGGCGGATGACGCAAGATCTACTCTAGAGTGGCCTAGCTAGGCAGGCTTGCGAGGAGAGGAGATATCAAGGTAGGGCAAACCTCACGAGGCTCTCGTGACGTAAGTCATGACGATCGATACCAGCTGGGCGCCAGGCGGGCGCCAGAGCGCGCAGCGTACTTGTTTCCCCTTTGGTGCAAAGGAGGCAAGCGCAGCCGCGAAGTACCGAGGCCTCAGGAAAAGGTTGCCATTTTGACGCAACAAGACCAAGACCAGGTGGACGGCAAGGCGGAGGTCATCGTGGATCCCAAGACGGCGTCACCACCAAAGCCTTTCGCAGGCGAAGACCGCTTTTGTCAGGATAGCTTGTACTAGCTGTCCCCCTTCAAATTAGCCCGCCGTTGTTGGCTCCCTTCCCGCTTAATATTTGGGAAGAGGACCAGGGCCTCTATAAATAGGACTAGCCACCACCATAGTAGAGGCATCTCATCTTAGCTTGAGGGAATCTACACACCACAAGTTCATACGCACAAGAACACCTCAACGTCAGGAGGCTGTTCTTCCCCTTGTATTGTTCATCATCAGCCCAAGAGGCAATGCACCACCACCACACTGGAGTAGGGTATTACACCACAATGGTGGACCGAACCAGTATAAACCCCGTGTCTTTCTGTGTTGTGAGTTCGTCGAGTTCGTCCACAAGACCTTAGCGAGCTAGAGCGTAGATCGATAGGAGGGAAAGACTTCACGCGCACCCAGTGTTAGAACCTTAAGGGTTTGCCGGAACCCCACATCCGACAGATGCCGCATCCTCCTTCCTTTTCTTCACAAAAGACGTCGGCCTGATCAACCAAGGGCCAGCATCAGGAAATGATGGGTACAAATAGGGACAAGGCAAAGCTTGAGACACTTACTGATCCACCGCGACATACTTCCGCTTAGGAAGCCTGAAGCCTGACAGCATCGGGATGGAGGCAGCATCGCGAGGCACCAACGACGACCTACCCCTCATCGGGATGGGGGGCTGATCCCTCTCCCTTTGGCAAGTGTCGGCCTCGGCATCGTTAGGAAGGGCGTGGAGGATCTCGGCCTTGCTCAGAGGGGAAGTCTCCCCCACCTCCTCCCAGAGTCTTCCCCGGGTCCTCCTCTTCTTCCCCCTCCCCGTGGGGCTCGTCAAAAGACACCTCCACCGGTTTCGGTGCCTTGGGGGCTCCCAGGAGCGCTGGCGGCACCAACCCACGTGCGTCAAAGGTCGGCCTGGACGCGACGAATTCCTCCTGAACCCTGTGTTGGAACAGGGGGACGAAGGCGCTTGGTGGGTACTCCTGGTTGTCTCCAAGTATGAGGCGTAGAACAGCGGCCAATTCATCATGAGGCAAGGCCCCCAGCCTCAGGCGGGTCTTATTTCCCTCTTCTTCAAGCTCCCACAGGGGGTGTGCACGCGCCTGGAGTGGGGCTACTCGCAGTGTCAAGAACTCCCTCAGAAGCATGACCCCCGTAACCTTCACCGCCCTCGTGTTGCGCGGCTTCAGTTCTATCACCATCTGCCCCAACACAGACGATGCCCTCTCATCAGCAAGCTCCACCCTGGGCCATCCACCGTAGAAAGAGGGCGCCACTGTAGGCAGCGCCAAGTGCGGATCGGTGCTCTTGGCGTCCATCATGACCCATTTGGATCGAATGTTGTTGGCCCTGTTCCCCGTGCTCAAGATCGAGTTGGCCTTGCCGGATGTGACGAAGTTAGCGCATCCGGATATGTGACCCTCGCTAACACGGAGGAAGAAGAAATGGCGCAGGAGCGCCACGGACGGCATCACGCCCAGGTACGCCTCACAGTAGTAGGCAAAGATGGATAGGAGGAGGATAGATTTGGGATGGAGATGCAATGCCTGCAACCCGTAGTGGTCGAGGACTTCATAAAAGAAATCAGAGAAGGGAGGAAGCAACCCGACGGCAACACTGCTCGAGAAGAAGGGGAAGAAGGTGCTTTCCTCGGGCTCCGGCACATTGGAGGCAAGCCGAAGCTCGATCTCCCCCTACTCATTACTTTCGCCCGCCGTCAGCAGGCGCACGGAGGCAAGGCTCTTCTCCGTGATGGAGGGCGCCTCAAGGGCCGACTCATACCAAGCCGGCACTGAGGAAGCCTTGGCCTTGCGCGACACCATGGATCGCAGCTACGGGATGAGATTGGCGCGGATCTGGAGATAGCGGTGGCGGAGAGCAAGGAAGGGGATCTGGAGCAAGGCGAAGAAGAAGCAATGAAGGCAAGTGCTGCTTGTGCCAGCCTTTTGTCAGGTCGAGTAGTTGCCAAGGCAGCTTGGGGAAGCGGAGACACCCACGTCCAATCAACCGCCACGCGTCAACCGAGGCCCCTGGCTTTTGGGGGCCCGCGGTGCTCCGAACATGACCCTTGGCTTCACCGCGAAGCCAAGCCCGAGCGCACCTTAGTCCCGAGGGCTACTGTTGGTGTTCTGGAAATGGGGGTCCCCAGACTTGCCTGCCTGCGGCCCGCGGCGTGGCTAAGCCAGCAGGTCGTACAACCCATCTTCATCAACAAGGCATCCAAGACCCTCGCGAGGGGCCAAGCCTCGCGAGACGGATGACACAAGACCTCCTCTGGAGTGGCCTAGTCGGTCAGGCTCACGAGGGACGGATATATCAAGGCGAGGAAAACCTCATGAGGCTCTCGTGACGTGAGCCATGACGATTGACACCAGGCGGGCGCCAGGCGGGCGCCAGCCCGCGCAGCGTCCTTGTTAACTCTTTGGTGCTAAGGAGGCCAGTGTAGGCGAGGAGTACCGAGGCATCAGGCAAAGGTTGCCATATCGCTGCAACAAGACCAAGACCAGAAGGACGGTAAGAAGGAGGTCATCGTGGAGCCCAAGACGGCGTCACCACGAGAGCCTTTCGCAGGCGGAGACCACCTTTGTCAGGATAGCTTGTACTAGCTGTCCCCCTTCAAATTTGCCCGCCGTTGTTGGCTCCCTTCCTGCTCAATATTTGGGACGAGGACCAGGGCCTCTATAAATTGGACTAGCCACCACCATAGGCAGGGAGGGATCATCAAGATCATCCCCACCCACACAAGTTAGCCAAGCACGAGAACACCTCACCCTCAGGAGGCTGTTCTTCCCCTTGTATTGTTCATCATCAGCCAAAGAGGCAATCGCCCACCACCACACTGGAGTAGGATATTACACCACAACGGTGGCCCGAACCAGTATAAATCTTGTGTCTTTCTGTGTTGCGACTTCGTCGAGTTCGTCCGCGAGATCTTAGCGAGCTAGGGCATAGATCGGTGAGAGGAAAATACTTCGCGCACACCCCAATGTTTGAACCTTAAGGGTTTGTCGGAACCCCACATCTGACAGCTAATGATGATGATCACGAAACTTCTGATCAAGTTACTACCGAACCTCGTACGACAACCAGAGTATGGTCTGCTCCAGAGTGGTATGGTAATCCTTTCTGGAAGTCATGTTACTAAACCATGACGAACCTAATGAACTATGAGGAAGCGATGATGAGCCCAGATTCCGCGAAATGGCTGAAGGCCATGAAATCTGAGATATGATCTATGTATGAAAACAAAATATGGACTTTGATTGACTTGCCCGATGATCAGTGAGCCATTCAGAATAAATTGATCTTCAAGAGGAAGACGGACGGTGATAGTAGTGTTACTATCTACAAAGCTCGAATTGTCGCAAAAGGTTTTTGAAGAGTTCAAGGTGTTGACTACGATGAGATTTTCTCACTCGTATCGATGCTTAAAAGTCTATCCGAATCATGTTAGCAGTTGCCGCATTTTATGAAATCTGGAAAATGGATATCAAAACTACAATCCTTAATGGATTTATTAAAGAAGAATTGTATATGATGCAACCAGAAGGTTTTGTCAATCCTAAACATGGTAACAAAGTGTGCAAGCTCCAGCGATCCATCTATGGAATGGTGCAAGCATCTCAGAGTTGGAATATACGCTTTGCTGAGTCGATCAAAGCATATAGTTTTTATATAGACTTGTGGTGAAGCCTGTATTTACAAGAAAATGAGTGGGAGCACTACAGCCTTTCTGATAAGTATATGTGAATGACATATTGTTGATCAGAAATCATGTAGAATTTTCTAGAAAGCATAAAGGAGTTTTTGAAAGGAGTTTTTCAAGGAAAGACCTCGCTAAGATACTTTCATATTGAGCATCAAGATCTATAGGTATAGATCAAGACGCTAGATAAGTTTTTTTCAATGAGTACATACCTTGACAAGATTTTGAAGGAGTACAAAATGAATTAGTCAAAGAAGGAGTTCTTGCCTGTGTTGCAATGTGTGAAGTTGAGTAAAGACTCAAAACCCGACCGCGGCAGAAAATAGAAAGAGAATGAAAAGTCATTCCCTATGCCTCAGTCATAGGTTCTATAAAGTATGCTATGCTGTATACCAAACATATTGTATACCTTAGCATGATTTTGGCAAGGGTGTGCAATAGTGATCTAGGAGTAGATCACTGGATAACGGTCAAAATTACCCTTAGAGGACTAAGGAAATATTTCTCGGTTATGGAGGTGATAAAAGAGTTTGTCGTAAAGAGTTACGTGGATGCAAGCTTTTGACACCGATCTAGATAACTCTAAGTCTTGATCTAGATACATATTGAAAGTGGGAGCAATTAGCTTAGTAGCTCCATGCAGAGTATTGTAGATATAGAAATTTGCAAAATACATATGGATCTGAATGTTGCAAAGCATAGACTAAACTTCTCTCACAAGCAAAATATGATCACTCTTTGGGTGTTAATCACATAGCGATGTGAACTAGATTATTGACTCTAGTAAACTCTTTGGGTATTAGTCACACGGAGATGTGAACTAATAACATAAAGATGTGAACTATTAATGTTAAATCACATGATGATGTGAACTAGATTATTGACTCTAGTGCAAGTGGGGGACTGAAGGAAATATGCCCTAGAGGCAATAATAAAGTTGTTATTTATATTTCCTTATATCATGATAAATGTTTATTATTCATGCTAGAATTGTATTAACCGGAAACTTAGTACATGTGTGAATATATAGACAGACAGAGTGTCACTAGTATGCCTCTACTTGACTAGCTCGTTAATCAAAGATGGTTGAGTTTCCTAGCCATGGACAAGATTTGTCATTTGATAAACGAGATCACATCATTAGAGAATGATGTGATTGACTTGACCCATCCATTAGCCTAGCACTATGATCGTTTAGTTTATTGCTAATGCTTTCTTCATAACTTATACATGTTCCTATGACTATGAGATTATGCAACTCCCGAATACTGGAGGAACACTTAGTGTGCCATCAAACGTCACAACATAATTGGGTGACTATAAAGATGCTCTACATGTGTCTCCGATGGTGTTTGTTGAGTTGGCATAGATCGAGATTAGTATTTGTCACTCCGAGTATCGGAGAGGTATTTCTGGGCCCTCTCGGTAATGCACATCACTATAAGCCTTGCAAGAAATCTGACTAATGTGTTAGTTGTGGGATGATCCATTACAGAACGAGTAAAGAGACTTGCTGGTAATGAGATTGAACTAGGTATTGAGATGCCGACGATCGATCTCGGGCAAGTAACATACCGATGACAAAGGGAACAAGATATATCATTATGCGATTTGACCGATAAAGATCTTCGTAGAATATGTGGGAGGCAATATGAACATCCACGTTCCTCTATTGGTTATTGACTGGAGACGTGTATCTGTCATGTCTACATAGTTCTCGAACTCGTAGGGTCCGCACGCTTAACATTTCGGTGACGATTGATATTATGAGTTTATGTATTTTGATGTACCGAAGGTAGTTCAGAGTCCCGGATATGATCACGGATATGACGAGGAGTCTCGAAATGGACGATACATAAAGATCGATATATTGGATGACTATATTCGGACACCGGATGAGTTCCTTGGGTCACCGGATAATTATGGGAGTGTCGGGGGGTTATCGGAACCCCCGGGGGATCTAATGGGACAACATGGGTGACGGTGTCCTGGACTAGGGGGTACTCACAACGTCATCTCCCGATCTGTTAGATTGGGCTGAGGACCCCCATGGACGTATACTCATGGGCCAGTTCAGACAGTTGCCGCATACATGGAAGATTCCACAAGACTTCGTGATCAAGACAAGGACTCCTCCCCACCGGCGTATTCAGCTAGGACTCTTATTATCATAGGCCTCTGGTGCATTATATAAACCGAGGCCAGGCTAGTCGATAGAATATATACATACAATCATACCATAGGCTAGCTTCTAGGGTTTAGCCTCTCCGATCTCGTGGTAGATCAACTCTTGTAATACCCATATCATCAAGAATAAATCAAGTAGGACGTAGGGTTTTACCTCCATCAAGAGGGCCCGAACCTAGGTAAAACATCGTGTCCCCTGCCTCATGTTACCATCCTCCTTAGACGCATAGTTCGGGACCCCCTACCCGAGATCCGCTGGTTTTGACACCGACAATGGGCCTTGTGAGAGAGAGAGGAGGGGGCCTTAGGGCTGGCCGCGCCACCCCCTTGAGGAGTCCGAATTGGACAAGGAGGTGGGGGGCCCCCCTCTTTCCCTCCCTCTCTCCCTCTCCTTCCTTTCCCCTTCTTCCTCCTAGTTGGACTAGGAAAGGGGGAGTCCTACTCCTACTAGGAGAAGACACCTCCGCTCCTTGGCGCGCCCCAAGGCCGGCCGGCCTCCCCCTTGCTCCTTTATATACGGGGGCAGGGGGCACCCTAGAACACAAAAGTTGATTGCTTTTAGCCGTGTGCGGTACCCCCCCCCCTCCACCATAATCCACCTCGGTCATATTATCGTAGTGCTTAGGCGAAGCCCTGCGATGGTAGCTTCATCAACACTGTCATCATGCTGTTGTGCTGACAAAGCTCTCCCTCGACACTCAGCTAGATCAAGAGTTCGTGGGACGTCACCAAGCGGAACGTGTGCAGATCGTGGAGGTGCCGTACTTTCGGTGCTAGGATCAGTTGGATCATAAAGACGTATGACTACATCAACCGCGTTGTCATAACGCTTCCACTTACGGTCTACGAGGGTACGTGGACAACACTCTTCCCCTCTCGTTGTTATGCATCACCAAGATACATCTTGCGTGTGCATATGAATTTTTTGAAATTACTGCGTTCCCCCACAAGCTTGGCCTTCGCATTGGCGCGCTCATGCTGAAGATGCCCAAGGTTGATAGCCACGTTCAACTGATGCCACTCATCCGCTAGCCGAGGTCCTCCGTCTCAAGGCAGGCGTCAGTGTCGCACCCCTCGCCTCCCGGAAGAGCTCGTGGTATATGACACCATGATCGTGTGCGAACTCCAGTGCATGACCAAGTCCACCCTTCACGCCAGGGGTAATTGGGGAAGCTTGAGGTGGTCTGCCTGCCCCTGGCAGGGGGCTGGAGGCTGGCACCTTCCTCACCACCCTCCGGGCCTCGGCGGAGGCACCGGATGGCGTGGTCTCACTACTCAAAGATGAAGCCTGGACTGGGATCTCCCAACCATCGGGGATGACTAGCGGAGGAGCCCTCGGCACGCCACTTGCACCCCAGGGCGGACCGTGAAGGAAGGACGACAGGAACACATGATCGAGGCCCCCTGTTGGCACGTCCGCTTCCAGGACAGGCCCCACACCACGCATGGTGGTCCAGTGGAGGGAGCTCCAGACAAGGGGCGAGCTGAGGACACGTAGAGGCCGCTCCTTAGGAGATCTTGCTACCGCGGACGATGGGATCGTGAAGGGACATTGTCGGGAAAGGATGCAACACGCAGAAATCACAAAGAAGAGGTACTTACTCGTCTATGGCTATGTACTTTCTCTTCTTGAGAGGCGAGTAGGCATCACCACTACAGCTGGGAGGACCCTTTCTCTTGTGAAGTGCCTTGAAGTTCTGGCGCAGCTGGCCGAAGCCCGGGGCGCGGCCGTCAGCATCTAGAGCGGGCAGCGGAGCCCCAGGGGTGGCAACCTCGGGGGCCCTGGGCTGCACCAGCTCTCCGGCCACCACATCAGGACTGCTTCCCCGAGCTTCAAGTGTGGTGACTTCGAGAGCTCGGATCGCGCCAAGTCTACGATCGCCCCGTCAGGACGGCTCACCCGAGCCTCGAGGGCTGCCATCTTAGGAGCACCGGGCTACGTCGCTTTGTTAGCAGCCGCGCCGACATAACCCGGCTGCGCCCGCCCCCAGCGTCCACCTCCGGGGCATGCGCCACAGGGGCGAAAGGCAGGGGGACCACAATGACATGGTTCTTGTGGGGCCCCTCAAGCTCAGCCGGCTGCAACCCCCACTCGTTGAAGAGTGGCATCTGCCTCACGAATCCCTCCGTGTTCGAGCAGCAGTAGAGGAGGCAGCCCTCCTTCGAAAGCATGGATGGCGTAGGGTCGCCAGTCAGGAGCTCGAGCACTGTGCGCAGAGTCTCGGGAGGAAGCGCATGTACTTGGAGCTTCATGGGGTCCCTGCTGCCGGCGAAGGTCCACATCCGTCGAGAATGGCGCTGGAGCGGAGCCTGATACGTCTCCAACGTATCTATAATTTTTGATTGCTCCATGCTATATTATCTATTGTTTTGGACATTATTGGGCTTTATTATCCACTTTTATATTATTTTTGGGACTAACCTATTAACCGGAGAACCAACCCAGAATTGTTGTTTTTTGCTTGTTTTAGGGTTTCAAAGAAAAGGAATATCAAACGGAGTCCACACGGAATGAAACCTTCGGGAACGTGATTTTCTCAACGAACATGACCCAGGAGACTTGGACCCCACGTCAAGACACAAAAGAGGAGGCCACGAGGTAGGGGGCGCGCCTACCCCCCCAGGCGCACCCTCCACCCTCGTGGGCCCCCTGTTGCTCCACCGACATACTCTTTCCTCCTATATATACCTACGTACCCCCAAACGATCAGATACGGAGCCAAAACCCTAATTCCACCGCCGAACTTTCTGTATCCACGAGATCCCATCTTGGGGCCTGTTCCGGAGCTCCGCCGGAGGGGGCATCGATCACGGAGGGCTTCTACATCAACACCATATCCCCTCCGATGAAGTGTGAGTAGTTCACCTCAGACCTACGGGTCCATAGTTATTAGCTAGATGGCTGCTTCTCTCTTTTTGAATCTCAATACAATGTTCTCCCCCTCTCTTGTGGAGAACTATTCGATGTAATCTTCTTTTTGCGGTGTGTTTGTTGAGTCCGAGGAATTGTGGGTTTATGATCAAGTCTATCTATGAACAATATTTGAATCTTCTCTTAATTCTTTTATGTATGATTGGTTATCTTTGCAAGTCTCTTTGAATTATCAGTTTGGTTTGGCCTACTATATTGATCTTTCGTGCAATGGGAGAAGTGCTTAGCTTTGGGTTCAATCTTGTGGTGTCCTTTCCCAGTGACAGTAGGGGCAGCCAGGCACGTATTGTATTGTTGCCATCGAGGATAACAAGATGGGGTTTTCATCATATTGCATGTGTTTATCCCTCTAAAATCATGTCATCTTGCTTAAGGCATTATTCTGTTTTCATTAAGTTAATACTCTAGATGCATGCTGGATAGCGGTCGATGAGTGGAGTAATAGTAGTAGATGCAGACAGGAGTCGATCTTCTTGTCTCGGACGTGATGCCTATATACATGATCGTACCTAGATATTCTCATAACTATGCTCAATTCTGTCAATTGCTCAATAGTAATTTGTTCACCCACCGTAGAATACTTATGCTCTTGTGAGAAGCCACTAGTGAAACCTATGGCCCCGGGGTCTATCTTCATCATATTAATCTCCTACTACTTAGTTATTTCCTTTGCTTTTTACTTTGCTTTTATTTTACTTTGCATCTTTATCAGAAAAATACCAAAAATATTAACTTATCATATATATCAGATCTCACTCTCGTAAGTGGCCGTGTAGGGATTGACAACCCCTGATCGCGGTGGTTGCGAGGATTTATTTGTTTTGTGTAGGTGCGAGGGACTCGCGCGTAGCCTCCTACTGGATTGATACCTTGGTTCTCAAAAACTGAGGAAGTACTTACGCTACTTTGCTGCATCATCCCTTCCTCTTTAGGGAAAACCAATGCAGTCCTCAAGAGGTAGCAAGAAGGATTTCTGGCGCCGTCGCCGGGGAGGTCTACGCAAAAGTCAATATAACAAGTACCCATCACATACCCTTATCTCCCGCATTACATTATTTGCCATTTACCTCTCGTTTTCCTCACCCCCACTTCACCCTTTCCGTTTCATTCGCCCTCTCTCTCACTATCCTCCCTCTCTTTCTCTATTTGCCTCTTTTTGCTCGCTTGCTTTTTGTTTGCTTGTGTGTTAGTTTGCTTGTTTGTCACGATGGCTCAAGATAACACTAAATTGTGTGACTTCACCAATACCAACAACAATGATTTTATTAGCACTCCTATTGCTCCTCTTACCGATGCTGAATCTTGTGAAATTAATACTGCTTTGCTGAATCTTGTCATGAAAGATCTGTTTTCCGGCCTTCCTAGTGAAGATGCCGCTACCCATCTAAATAGCTTCGTTGATTTGTGTGATATGCAAAAGAAGAAAGATGTGGATAATGATATTGTCAAATTGAAGCTATTTCCTTTTTCGCTTAGAGATCATGCTAAAGCTTGGTTTTCGTCTTTGCCTAAAAATAGTATTGATTCTTGGAACAAGTGCAAAGATGCTTTTAGCTCTAAGTATTTTCCTCCCACTAAGATCATTTCTCTTAGAAACGACATTATAAATTTTAAGAAACTTGATCATGAACATGTTGCAAAAGCTTGGGAGAGAATGAAACTAATGATACGTAATTGCCCTACTCATGGTTTAAATTTGTGGATGATTATACAAAAAATTTATGCCGGATTGAATTTTACTTCTACAAATCTTTTAGATTCGGCCGCGGGAGGCACTTTTATGGAAATCACTTTAGGAGAAGCTACTAAACTCTTAGATAATATTATGGTTAATTATTCTCAATGGCATTGAGGGAGTCCTGGATTAGGGGGTCTCCGGACAGCCGGACTATATCCTTTGGCCGGACTGTTGGACTATGAAGATACAAGAATGAAAACTTCGTCTCGTGTCCGGATAGGACTCTACTTGGCGTGGAAGGCAATCTAGGCAATACGGATACGTATATCTCCTGCTTTGTAACCGACCTTGTGTAACCCTAGCCCCCTCCGGTGTCTATATAAACCAGAGGGATTTAGTCCATAGGACAACATACAATCATACCATAGCCTAGCTTCTAGGGTTTAGCCTCTTTGATCTCGTGGTAGATCAACTCTTGTAATACTCATATCATCAAGAATAATCAAGCAGGACGTAGGGTATTACGTCCATCAAGAGGGCCCGAACCTGGGTAAACATCGTGTCCCCTGCCTCCTGTTACCATCTGCCTTAGACACACAGTTCGGGACCCCCTACCCGAGATCCACTGGTTTTGAAACCTACATTGGTGCTTTCATTGAGAGTTCCACTGTGTCATGACCATAAGGCTTGATATATCCTTCGATCATCGCTAGCGATGCGGTCCAGGGTGAGGTCTACCTCCCTAGACAGATCTTCGTATTCGGCGGCTTCGCACTGCGGGCCAATTCGCTTGGCCATCTGGAGTAGATCGAAAGCTACGCCCCTGCCCATCAGGTCAGATTTGGAAACTTGAACTACATGGACGACATCCGCGGAGACTTGATCTTCGACGGATTCGAGCCAATGCCGGATGTGCCACACAGTCGCGACGAGCAAGACGTAACTCTGCCGTCGGACAATGTTCGGGAGATCGCATCCGTGGCTACTCTAGCCGTTAATCCGGAGCAAATCACGCCATCCGAGAGCGGAGGGATAGACCCCGCCACGGAGGCCGCACTCTCAGTGGCGATAGAGCCAGATACTGACTTCACCCCTTTCGAGAGCTGCGTCGCCGCACCACTGGATTTATCCCCGGCCACGGACTTCGAGCCGCCTACATCCGTGCCTGTTGAATCCGACGGGGCGCCGATCATGGAGTTCACCTCCGCGGATATCTTTCAGCACTCACCTTTCGGAGATGTGCTAAATTCATTAAGGTCTCTCTCCTGTTAGGAGAACCTTGGCCGAACTATGTCCGGCTAGAATGGGATGTGGACGACGAAGAAATTCGCTGCCCACACACCACCCACTTAGTAGCCACTGTCGACGACTTAACCGACATGCTCGACTTCGAATCCGAAGACATCGATGGTATGGACGATGATGCAGGAGATGAACAGGAACCACCGCCCATAGGGCGCTGGACGACCACTTCATCACATGCCGTATACATGGTGGATACACCCAGAGAGGGAAATGGCAAAGAGACAGCGGAGGATGCACCCTCCAAGCAACCCCGGCACCGACGTCAGCGACGCTGCTCTAAGCCCCGCCATAGCAAAAACAGCGATAACAACGCTAGAGGAAATAACAGTCCAGTCGACTCTAGAAGAAACGATGACTGCACCACCCCGGTGGCAGAGCACGATCAAGATGCAAACTGCACACATAGTAGGAATCCGACGTCCGACCTCGACGAAGCCAAGGAGAAGCCTCATCAAACCCCGTCTGGGGAAGAAAACAGTCTGGACGATGCACACATCATCCCGGAAACGCACTTGGAGCAAGAAAACCTCCGCAGAAGGCTTATTGCCATAGCGAGGAGCCTGAAGAAACAGAAGCAAAGGCTCAAGGTCGCACAAGATATGCTCAACAGCAAGTGGAACAAAGTAACAAAGTATGGTGGAAGTTACCATAAAAATAGCTATCCAAAGCGCAAGCTATTACTGGAATTCGATGATGAGGCCTTAGAGCCCATATGGCCGAAGAGTGATACGGCCAACCGGCCGAATACACCACCTTGTGAACGCGATAGAGCGGCTAACAAAGTCACGCATAAGTCAACACACGATCTACGTGAGAACTTGCGTCAAAAATCCGACGCGACCAGATCTATCTATGGATCTAGGAAACACGCTACGATACGAAACCAACACCGAGCACTACAACCGTCCGAACACCATGGCGCATCCCAATACAGGGGTGCCACACGCCCCTTATGTTTCACCGATGAGGTGTTGGATCACGAATTCCCAGAGGGATTCAAACCGGTGAACATAGAGGCATAGGACGGAACCACAGACCCTGGAGTCTGGATTGAGGACTTCATCCTCCATATTCATATGGCTCGTGGAGACGATCTCCATGCCAATAAATACTTGCCCCTCAAGCTTAAAGGGACAGCTCGGCACTGGCTGAAAGGCCTCCCTGAAAACTTAATTGGAAGTTGGGAGGAACTCGAGGAGGCTTTTCGGGCCAATTTTCAAGGAACTTATGTTCGACCTCCGGATGCAGACGATTTAAGTCATATAATCCAACAGTCCGGAGAGTCCGCCCGAAAGCTTTGTAACAGGTTCCTCACCAAGAAGAACCAAATCGTTGACTGTCCGGACGCCGAAGCCTTAGCAGCTTTTAAACACAGCGTCCGAGACGATGGCTCGCCAGACACCTCGGTCAAGAAAAACCAAGAACAATGGCAGCCCTAACAAGCCTCATGACCCGCTTTTGTGCGGGCGAGGACAACTGGTTGGCCCATAGCAGCACCAGCGACCCAAGCACATCCGAAGTCATGGATGGCAATGGTAAACCACGACGCAACAAAAACAAGTGTCAAATAAAGAAGGTAGCCCAGATAACACGCGTAAACGCCGGATTCAGGGGCTCCTGACCAGGTCAGCGGAAAAAGCCTTTCAAAGGCAGCAGAGAAGGACAATCTGGCCTAAACAAAATTCTTGACAAACTCTGTCAGATTCATGGCACCCCAGACAAACCTGCAAATCATACCCATCGAGAATGTTGGGTCTTCAAGCAGGCTGGTAAGCTAAACGCTGAGCACAAAGGGGAAGAGACACCAAGCGAAGACGAGGATGAGCCTCGCCAGCAAAGCACCGAAGGACAAAAAAAGTTCCCACCAGAGGTTAAAACAGTAAATGTGATCCATGTGACAAAGAGGAGAGGCAAGCATGCACTCCGAGGCACACACGCCATAGAGCCCGTCACCCCTAGGTTCAACCCCTGGTTGGCCTGCCCGATCACTTTTGATCGTAGGGAATCACGAGACAAACATATCCG
>NW_024113877.1:0-9675 GCF_003073215.2 Triticum urartu
TGTCCCGCCCTCTGGTTTGTATAGCTGGGCTTATTTGGTGGGGTGTTTTGTTGACGATGTAGATGCTATTGGGTCGTTTTCCAGCCCAGATAGCTCGTCCGCGCGCCTGTGCAGTGCGTCATGCGCGTGCACTCTGGGTTTAGTCCCACCTCGCTAATCGAGGGGGCTCCGAACCTATTTATAAGCGCAGCCGACGCTCACCAGTCGAACTCCTCTGAACACTTACCTGAGTGCTTATACACGGCGCTCGCTCTCTCTCTTGACCTGTGGGCCCTGGTCGACGGGTCCTGCGTTGTGCGGATTACTAGGGATTCGCCCACGGGCTCGAGTTCAAGTATCTAGCATTGTCAGGGCCTGCTCCTGACCTTGGGCGGTCAATTTTTTTGTTTTGTTTGAATCTAGTACTTGACTCCTTCAGTAACTTGGACTCATACTTTTTGTTCTAGTTCTTGTCAGTTTTGTGTGAGTGTAATCTTTTTCATTTGAGTTTTTGCCTTCTTTTTGGTGTTTGCTTTTGTGATTATTCTCAAGTGTCTTCTGGTGTCATTTTTAGAACTATGGTACTTGCGTGTAGACTAAGTTGTACTGATAGTGCATTCATAGTAGCACTTACGGACTGATGCTTCTTTGTACTTTTCATTGTAGTAAGTATGTAATGTCCGATCAAGTGTACTGAGTTGTACTGACATGGAACAACGTTGTGTGATTAGTTGCATCGTAACTAGTACTTTAGAGCAACGACAACGTTCCATTCAGAAGCTACTTTTTCAATTTTGAAATGATGGATTAACAACATACGAAGCTACCAAACCAAACTTATATAATGAGATAAGCAAAACATTGTACTTGATGACATAACTAAACTTGTTCAAACATGACAAGCATGACATAATCATACTGGTTCAACCCAACAAGAGCAAACTACTAATTTGAAACAACAAGATAAAAGGCAAGCACAAGCGGAAGTAAAACGAAGGCAGGCTCTGATGTATCTTCATCCCGTAAAGGGGAAATAGGGGTGGTCGTAGAAGTTGTTAGCCTCCTGCTCTTTTGCAAATTCCGAACCATCTGTGATGTAGTCGATCATGAACCATGACTTATACGCGGCGTACGCATCTACTCTTGCGTACTCGATGAGGTTGTCTGGCAGCTCACTGTCCCCCACAGTTTGTAGTCTTCCTGCGTGTTGATGTTCTTCTTCATGCCTTTGTAGAATGGGTGGATGACGCTGGCTGCAACATCAGTCAAGGAGTCATACTCTTTTCCGGTGTATGGAACTCTCCACTTGCGCTGAATGTCGATGAACTTGTTGGGGTTGATCTCCAACCGGACAACTTCAGCTTCTCTTTGTCGCTTTCAATGCTGAAACCGGCAAATGTGAACAACTTGTCATGCTGCAGCATGTCGTCAGGCGCTTGGGCCTGCAAGGGAGAGACATTTTGAATATTAGCATTACTTTGATGTTTGAATTATTCATTTTTGTTTTGTTTTACAAGTGATGAATCCATGAAGTAGTTGTTTATGTAGATAAACAATGGATGAATGTACTTCAAAACTAGTAAAGAAAGTTCTGAAATTAAATTAAGTACATCATGTTATTTTCTTTTTGGATTATACATAGTTTCAGTCAATGTTGTATGTTCTGCTTGGTACTAGTTTAGTTTACTTTTGTTGAATAGGATAACACAAACAGTGCTTCACCAAGTCCTTAGTTTATTTTCTTACGAAAATAACATTACATCAAATTCAGAAAATACTTCACTACATCAAGTTCAGAAATATCTTTTTTAATACATCGAGTACATAGACTACACTATTGTCAACTCAGAAACTACACTAGTCGATCAACTTCAGAAATTAATCTTCCGCAAGATTTTCCAAATAGTAATCCAGTGTATCAGGTTCAAAAATACATTTATAGTATATCTACTTGAGAAAATGCAGTAGTGCATCCACTTTTCACAAACCACACTAGTACATCTAGTTGGGAAACAAGTGTGATTAAATTTTCAGGATACAGTACTAATAAAACAGATAAACCATATGCAGGGCAAATGAGTAGGATTGCTCACCATTTTGTGGCCGCTGCGATGTGGTACACCAAGCAGAGTTCGTCGACGCACAACTGCAGGACTGCCGCCATCTGGGGAGGTTCATCTTCGTTGGTGTAGTGCACACCAACGCCGATGATCCTACGAATCCTGCCGCCAAGCTTCCTCCAGAGCCTGGAGATCACCTCGTCGGCCTTGTCTGGTTCGCTGGTGCAGACGATCTCCAGCGTCTCCTTGCCGTGGAGCTCAACCCCTGTGAGCGTTCTGGTGTAGTCGCGCTTCTCGCCGGGGACGTTAATGTCGACGAGGTTGCTCCTCTTGTCCGACGTCTCGGCATGATGACGCTTGGCGGACGGTTCCTCCGCCAGGCCTTCCTCCGGCGACTGATGGGCTTTGGAGAGAGACGCTGGAGGTTTGTGTGCAGTGGAAATGGAAGCGGCAATGGTGGTTTGTGGGAACGAGGGAGAGATGGAAGACAATGGGGTATTTTTCAGTGCGCCGACGGTGGTGTGTGGGAGGCGGTTCGTCGGGGGCGTGTGTGTAGTGGTCGTGGGGGTCGCCGTTTGCACTTCGTCGTGGCAACCGCCCAGTGGGTGGCGTGGTGGTGGCGTGGAAGAACTAACCGTCCAAGTTAAATGGTTTTTACTGTTGAACTGACTAGTCTTGTCAAGCTGTACTTATGACCTGCAAAACCCCACTTGCACGATCTCTGCGGTGGTGATGATGGCATTTTACTGTGGCACCGATTCGTATAGTCAAGCTGTACTTATCAGCTGCTTATCCCACTTGCACGTGTCAGCGTCGGTGTTGGTGGAGGTCTGAACTCCTCTACTGTCGTACTCGGACTGGTGATTGAAGTGTAATTGAACGTACCAAATACCAGCGATACTATGTGTGGTGCTAATGTTTTTTTAAAACAATTTTCGTATTTTTTAAAGGATTGTTTATATCAAGATAACTGTGAGTATTTTTTACAGATAAATTAGATTTTCACCAGTACAGATGTATTATATTCGCATTTTGCTTGAGGTAATTATTTTTATGTACTGATGGTCTTTCTGAATTGGGACTGGTAGGAGCAGACATAGCTTTGTTTTTTCAAAACGATTTTTTTTCAGTCGTTCACTGGTGTGTTTGTTATTACTATGCCTTTTGTACTGCCACTGAGAGTTATCAGTACTGATGTAATACAGAGTTTAAATTTTTCCTTGACATTTTTTTGCTCGAGTTACTGGTGACAGTAGCGTTTTGCGTCAGATATATCAAGATAAGTTTTTTCAATTTTATTTTTGACTGCATTCAAAAGGATTATCAAATGGTTTAAATAATAATGTCACTGCTTCAGCGGGCACAAATCAGAAATTATATCAGTACTGATGTGTACTCTGCCTTGTACTGACGACTGAGAGTTATCAGTACTGATATGCTACAAGAGTTTAAAATTTTCCTTGACATATTTTTTTCCTGAGTTACTGGTTCACAGTAGCCTTTTGCGTCGGATATATCCAGATAAGTTTTTTCAAACGTATTTTGTGACTGCATTCAAAATGATTATCAAATGGTTTACATAATAATGTCACTGCTCCAGCGGGCACAAATCAGAAACTAAAAAATAACTTTAGTTCTGATCGAGAAATTGACGATAAAGCTAAATAAGTTTTGGTAAACGACAGTGTTTTGTGAAATGCTTCCTCATTGTGTGCTGATTCAACTGAGACTACAAGGTTATTTTTTAGTTGACGCAGCAGGATAACCACTATGTATTGTTCAGTCTTGAGCTTCTCCTAACTGTCCCCGAATGTTGTGCCTTGCTGGCGCTCTTTCCAGGTTGAGCCTTGGCAGCTTCATCGTCAGTTTCAGTTTCCTCGCCCCCGACACTGTCATCTTCATTGTCTTCGTCTGATTGGTCGTCATTCTCATCAAACTCTTCTTCTTCATCGTCTTCATTTGATTTTGGAACTCTGACCTTGCCCTATGTTCAGCTCCACTGACCTCCTTGCCCACTTTGCACGTGCGGGCATTATGTCCGTCAGTTCCCCACACTTGCGGCAAGTGTAGCTGTTACGTGTGTTGTCTCCATTGGTAGAAAGCTGGGTGGCTCCAATCTGCTTGTCTTGTTGACAGTGGCATCTGTGCGGAGTGGGCATGTGCGGTAGTTATGGTTGCTCACGACGTTGCAGAATCCGCATGCCCTTATCCCCGAGGGTTTGCCGTCCGGGCCAAATTCCACGCGTTGATGGGGCGTGGTGGCTTTTTGGCTGCTGCTTTCGCTTCCTGCTTGCGTCTTGCTCTTCCTCCCCTTTGTGTTTGAGAATATGGGTGGTTTAATCACCCTTTCCTGCTGCTGCTGGTAGGATGTCCTATTGTCATGTCGTTCGCCTACAGCACCATCAAGCTCATGATCTCGCATGTGAGTTTGTCGTGCTCTTGAGTGTGCACACGGGCAAGCTCCGGTTGCTGCTGCTCCTCTTCCTCGTTCTCAAACGGGTCAATAGCTCCCATATGGTTCATCTCGGACAACATTGTAGCAATATCCTGCTCAATGGCTTCATTGTCGCGACACCTCCATTTTCAGCAGAATGCATGGCGTCGAGTTCTTGTTCAAGTTTGTCCATGACGACCCGCCGTCCTTGCCATTTGCTCTTGGCTTCTCAAGCTTTTTCTGTGCACCCTCATGTTCAGCGTCAGCAGTGAGCTTTCAATGCAGTATTGGGATGCCTTGTTTGACGCTACTGTCCTCAAGTCATTTCTGTTAAATGTTGGCTGGATGTTCGGGCGTTTGGTGTATCTCCTGAGGATGTATTTCTCTGGAATGCTGGCAGCCTTAATTGTCTGCATCATGCACAGGACATGCACGCAGAAAATACCTGTATTTTTTTGGAAGAGGTGCATGTTTTTTGTCATTTCATTCGAACAAAAACTTTGCAAAAAAAGTAGTACAGTATGTAACATCTTTTTTGTAGTCCTCACCTGTGTGGTCCCATAGCCTGCACTCGCACTCATATGTTTCTCCCACGGGGTCTGCAACCACCTGGAACGCGTGCTGAGCCCACCAGACAGTTTTTGCGGGTGGTTGTAGCGCACTAGGTACTTTGTGGGCTCTTCCGTCTCTGTCGCCGTGAAGAGAGTGCTCAGTTTTAGCCTATCTCTGATCTCGCTGTACACAGCTCGCGTGTACAGCTTTGCCATCTGGGTGTCAAACCCATAGAAGGTCAGCGTGTTTTGTTCCTTCTGCAGATGCAAGAATGATGACCAAATTGTTAGTTTTCTCGCAGGAAAAACTTCTAATAAAGTTTTACTTTAGTAAGCATGTTATTTTTTGTCTTACGACAGGTGATAGAGCTATACCCGGTTACCCATTGTCTCCTGGTTCTCTGTCTGCCTCCTGGTTTTGACGCAGGAGTTTACCTGGCTGACAAACCGGTGTAGGTTTTGTCTCTCACTTACGAGTTCTTCTTGAGCACATAGTTCATGCTCTCACTTCGCTTGTGGATGTCATTTTGGCGCAGAAAATTTCTTTGAAGTAGGCTGATATCCATTTCTCACGCTCGTTCCACATGCCCACCATTGTGCATCATCGTGGAGGTTGTACTTATCCATGAGTCTTTTCCAGGCATCCTCAAACTCAGTTGGCATGAGGGGCCAGTTGAGAGATTGATGTGAATTCATCCTTAAGGTCCTCGTGCAGGAAATACAGGTACGCGAGGTGTTCCCTTGTACTTCATAATGTGCCAGCGGCATAGCTTATGTACTGTGTTCTTGAAAACATCTGCGATCGCCAAAGCCATTGCCTGGCACTGGTCTGGTAATGAGAAAATAGACTCGGAGTGGTCAGCAGATGGTGCATATATACCAATACAACTGACACAACATTTTTACTGTGTTATTTTCCTTTTCTTTTTTGGTAGGTGGTTGGGGGTGGTTTTAGCGGGTGACCTGTGAGAATGCATGTAGGAGCCTTCCTCTCATGCACCTTAAAAATGTCCTGAACAGCCACTTGAATGAATCTGCATCCTCATCTCTTATCAGGGCAAAACCAAAGAATGTAGTCTGTAAGTGGTTGTTAGTTCCGACAAACACCCCAAGTGGCATATGGTACTTGTTGGTCTTATATGTGGTGTCAAACGTTACGCAGTCACCCGAAGTCCTGATACGCTCTCGGCAGCTTGCGTTCGCCCAGAATATGTTCTTAACTCTGTCGGACTCATCGAGTTGCATGTCACAGAAGAATTCCCTGTTTATAGCTTTCATCTCCCTAAAGAAGTTGACAGTCTTTAGGACATCATCCACATCATCCAATCCTTGAATTCTTTGCTTTCCTGCATATAAAAAGTTCATTGAAAAATGCATGTTGAACTGGCGTCAGGTCATGCATTGCGTAATATGTTTGTACTGACAGAGGAAAAAAGACGATGGCGGTTTATGGGAGGAGAACAAGTTTGTACTTACATGTGTTAATCAGGTCTTTGGCATTCATTTCGAGGAAGTAGCTACCAGGGTCATCACCGCCCAGTATGCTCATGATTTGCGCGTGTTCAATGCCTTTGAACTGCAGGTACTTGACGTACTCCAAGATTGTTTTGTCAAAGTTTTTGTGGGAGTGCAAGAAGACAAGCATTTGCGGAGTGAGCTGTAGCCTATGTGGTTGTGTTCCCAGACTATCTCTTTTACGACAAAGTGTTCCATCCTTTTCCTTCTTCAGCCTCATTTTAGCCCCGCAGTTAGTCCTGGCTGTCGTTTTGTTCGCTGTCTATTTGCTTCAGACACCTTTGATTCATAACTCCATGGCACGTGCAATAAAGGTAGGCTCTGGTCTTAAACTTGGGGCCTTCCCTGACAGCAAAACCAGCGCTGCTTCGCATATACGTTGTAGAAGTTCTTAGTTTCTTTCGAAAGTTTCAAACCTCATCTCTAGCCTTGGCAGAACATAAGCTTCAATGTCAGGTGGCTGCACACAACAAGACAACAAAATGTTAGATGGGGTGGTCACAGTACCATGGTATGGACTGTGCTTGTATTTTTTTCTATATGGATACTTACATGTGTATAGCTCTGCGCTGCCTCTGGTGTTTGTTCTCCCTGGTTTATGGGCGCCGGTGGTGTCACCCTTGGCACATGCAGCAATGCATCTCTTGGAGGGAGCAACGATGACGAAGATCTCCTCTCATTGTACGCGTCTCTCCTCAGATTCATGTGATGTTGCTCCTGTCTATATGGCTCATATCTTGTACTTTTGAACCTGCTAGAGTGGCCAAAATTTCTGTCTCTTTGGCCCTGGTCTTCCCGTCGCAACTGCTTTTGCAGCACGGATGATTGATGTTGACGGAGCGACTGGTGGAAGCCTTCTTGTCCTTGGCTTTTTGCATGCGCTGGGGAAGGAAAACATTTTGTTGGTGATATTGTTGGCCTAGTTGCAACCCAGTAGCGGCAAAGCTTGCATTCCCAGACATTGCTGTTTGCTGTATAGAAGGACCTGTCCGTGCTTCTGATGATTGCGGTGTATCTTCAAATCTGCCTGTACTGTTGAAATATCCAGGCGGTATTTCTGGTGTTACCCAACCAGGTGGTGCCCCATATCTGTTTTGCTCATGAAATGCTTGCTGCGTGCGCCGCCTTGCATGCTTCTGCAAACAACATTCAAAAGTTTTTGGGATTAATCTGGTTTCGTTTTTCAGTCGAACTGATGAACGTTCATGTTCAAACACGGATGTACTGATGTACTGTTTTTTAGCACTGTTTTGTAAACTGGACATTGAACTCATGCATGACTTCTCCTTTGTTCTTCTGTAACTTATGCAACTACACTAGAAGTACTCCTAGTTTATGTATCATTGAACTTACTGTGTAACTGTGGCACTCTCTCGTCACTATCTACCTGGACTGACGCATATGTGCTATTTTTTTAACTTGAACTGAAGATAGCATATTAGATGCACTGACAGTAACCTCGACATCCTAATCGTGCATCAATGCATATACATTACAAGTACTGCTAGCTTATGTATCACTGAACTTATTGTGTAGCAATTTTATATTTTTTTGGTAACAGTTTTGTTACTCGTTCGAACTGACGCAATTACATGACTTGTACTCTTAGGAATAACAACATACAACTCTCAGCGGTAGCTGAACCTTGTCACTATACCTGGACTGACGCATATGTGTTATTTTTTTAACTTGAACTGAAGATAGCATATTAGATGCACTGACAGTAACCTCGACATCCTAATCGTGCATCAAGTGGCAGGGGTGTCAATGAACTGATGCTAGCATTTGCAATGTACCATCGGGTTCTTCTTCATAGCAGGACTGACGAACTGATGGAGTGACACAAACGTGGGGAGCAGACATTACCTCTAGTGTACTGTCTTCTTCTTCTACCTCCGTGGGCGTCTTACTGGCATGTTCTTGCGAGGCGGCACCATTGACGCAGCACCTGCTTGTGGTGGACGTCTATGGCGAAGAGGTTCGTAGAGGAAGCACCTTGCGGGGATCACGGCCCTGTCGATGGATCCTGCGGCGGAGCGAGACAGGAGGCGGGGATCACGACCCCGACGATGGATCTGGCGACGGAGGGAGGCAGGAGGCGGGGATGACGACCCCGACGATGGATCCGGCGACAGAAGGAACGAGGAGGCGGCGGCGGATCCGTCGCCGGCCAATCACGGCGCCGCGGGCTCCCTCGCTCCGGCTGCCGCCGTCGCTCGCTCGCCCGCGACGGCTGCCTCCGGCGGTAGGAAGCGAGTCGGATTGGGGCTGGGTCGGTCGTGGATGCGTCGCGCCTTATAGGGGGCGAGGGTAACGGAATAATATTCTGTTACCGGTAACAGAATAGTCCAGCCCTAATTCGTCACCCTGGGTGAGGAATAGTTATTCTTCACCCCCCTTCTATTTTACCATCAATGCACCGTAATTTTACAGCTCTGTAAGTTTTGTCTTATTTCCGATGCAAAAAGAGACCGTAAGAAAATATATAATTCGCCGTAAAAAATATTTTATGTTATGTAAAATTACATACGTTAAAAACATATTCTAAAATACACATAAACTACCAAATTTTCTTGTCTTATGACCTATATTTTTATTTTCTTATGTCAAATTTTACAGTAGTGAATCAATAGGAATGTAACTATTTGAATTCCAAACGTAATTTAATTATGAAATGATCGTAAGATTAACTCGGTTGAAGAATAACTTATTCTACATCCTGGGTGATGAATAGTAACACTATATATGAGGATGGACTTGCTATCCACACTAGCTCAGATGGCTGTTATCAGAACCCTTCGTTCTGAATATTTTGATATATTATACGTTTTTTCCGACATCGTATGCAAAAGTTATAGCCGTTTTATATTTTTCCTACATTTTTTGCAAAACATGTCCAAATTTAAGTTTTTAAATTTTCCTAACTAATAGATGTAGTAATATAACGACCTCTCGAAGTGTTAAAGTTGTGTCGAATATTATTGTACAAGTTAGGTTACAGTTGGACTTGGAGTCGTACGGTGTGTAGACAGAGTAGGAGTCGTGTCCAAGTAGGACACTTGTATCCTAGGCCTCTCATATATAGCGGGGGTAGAGCACACGTATGTTAACCTTATGGCCAACATTAATAGGCACG
>NW_024113878.1:0-13233 GCF_003073215.2 Triticum urartu
AGAGAGAGAGAGAGAGATAAAAATACAATAGATGTATATGAATGTTCCAAAGCTGCATATACACATAAATATCTCCTATCACCCTTTGTAATGTTTGAAATCACTACTGAATAGGTACGACTATCCTAGATTTGTGGTGCTATTGTTTTAACTTCTAAGACATCCATACCTAGTGTAGTTCAACAAATATTGATTCACACCCGGGGTAATGATTCCAACTAGTCAGGCCTTGGATGCTTCAAAATTTGCATAACTCTTGTTTCTAGGGTGCTACGTAATCTAAACGGACTGTACACCTAAGACCGCTAATTTAACTTAGCCATAGTTTGGAATGGGTGACGAGATGCATAAAGCTTACTGGTGCATGACATGTTGATTAAATTCATAGGCCAATGGTTCAATTTTCTGCGGACGAGTCAGTCGCTTGTCGGATGGCGACCAACGAGATGCAGTTCTTTGACACAAATGATTTCACTAAAGGGATTGTGTACAAGGTAAGATTACCAGGCATAGCTGCATTGCAGCTAGCAAGTGCTCCAGGATCTCATGTTGCTGGATTTGTCCCAGAGGCAAAGGTATGACTTACTTGCTTTTGACTTTTGCAGTGTTTCTACAGTGAATTAATTTCACAAACTCAATGGTTTTGCTATCTTTCTCCTTCCTTTTTTCTTGTAAGTAGGGTGTTCCAGCCAGTGTTCAGATCTTTTCTTGTGACAAGGATGCACAAAACCAAGTTGTTGCCCGCAGGAGCTTTTTTCGCTGTTCAACTGTTCAGTTTCACTGGAACAAGGGGTCTACTGGACTTCTTATTGTTTCCCAAGCTGATGTGGATAAAACCAACCAGAGTTACTACGGTGAAACCAAGTTGCACTACTTGACAACTGATAGGGCCTTTGAAGGAATTGTTCCTCTCAGTAAGTTCTTAGTTTTTGAAATTCTTCACAAGGCTATTTTTTAAAGTCTGGTCACTAATTCTATCAGCAATTTGCAGAAAAGGAGGGGCCAGTGCATGATGTTCAGTGGTCTTCTTCAGGTTCAGAGTTTGCTGTGGTCTATGGATGTATCCTTACTCTTACATGAACCATAATATTTCAGATTTAATGTCTTGCTGTTTTCTGCACAAGTGTTCCTTGACTGAAACTCAGTTATGCCTGCCAAAGCAACAATATTCAACAAAAAATGCAATCCTCTTCATGAGCTTGGTGAAGGCCCTTATAATACGATAAGATGGAACCCCAAAGGGCGATGTATCCTTGCAATGATTTGATCAGCCAGTCGTGCTGTGTTCTCTGGTTTGAGTGGGTGTATATATATAGGGTTGCTAAAGTGCGCTAGAGCGCATTACGATTATAATGCGCTCCGACCCATAGGAGCACGGGCGGGTCACATGTCCTACTCAGCATAACCACCTATTTTTCTTGTGGAGGATAGTAAAATCACAAGAAAGTATAGTAAAAGAATTAATCTTATTACTGATGCATCTGCACGTTCTCCGTCCCACCATATAATTTAGCTACATAGTAATGATCTATGGGGGAAATAGTAACAACATTAATTGGGTTACTGCTTATGCACCGGTTCAGTGCCCATGGACATTTTTCCTTTTTTATTTGATTGCTCATAATTTATTTAGTGTTTTCCGCTCTATACAAGATATTTAGTTAGGACAGAACGAATTACTACTAGATCCAACTATATTTACTAGATTCTCGTTTTTTTTTTACTAGAAATAAGGTCTAGATGGTAATGGTTTTGATTCTATTACTATGATAGACGGATTACTACATAACCTAATTATTTTACTACCAAACAACTAAGAAAGAAAAATGGTGCAGATTGAACCGATGCAAGTAGTAGTAATGACAGTTAATCTATTACTATGACGAGCGGGAACTTGTGTGTGCAGCCTGTAACGTAATTAATTCTGTTACTTTTTTTTGGATGGCCCATTACTATGTGTACTAATTTTCTAGCGAGACGAGGAACCAGTGGGTGTAGCCGTAATCGATTAATTCAGTTACCATATCTGCCACGTATTTTTACTACCTTAAGAAAATTAGGTGCGTGTGTGGGTGGTCCGTGTGTACTGGCCGAACGGCGCGTGATACGGCCGGAGCGTAGAATTAGAGTTCTACGCTCATGCTCGCTTTAGCATACACTCCCTTTGTTATAGTATAGTTATTAGCATAGCAATATGCGTCTAGCAAATTATTAATGTTATTTCTTTCGTGTAAGAAAAAAATCATGTTTAGCTTGGTGATATCCTTAACCCAAGTTTGTCCACCAGTTATTGTTATAGCTGGATTTGGTAATTTGCCTGGTGATATGGTATGTCATTCCGCTAAAATTTGTAGTAGGCAATAGCCTTAACAGTTAGAATGAGTGAACATTCTGACTGGGGAAGTCTTATGTGGTTTAAGAGAACCTATGACAAACTATAAAGCAAAAAAGGGCATCTTTTAATATTTCTAGGACAAACTATAAAGCAAAAAAGGGCATCTTTTAATATTTCTTCAAGTGGTTGCCACATAGCTCACAGGGTATTTTTTGTCCAGGCTTTCTGGGATTATTCAGAAAAGAAGTTGATACAGAAAGCAAAGGCTGAATGGTCTGTCATAAGTGAATGGTCCCCTGATGGTCGCCATTTTATGACTGCTACAACAGCTCCAAGGCTTCAAATAGATAATAGGTACATTTCCTGCAGCTTTAGCATGCTAGTGGAAATGGTTTAGGATCCTTGCATGATTATCTTATATTTCCTGGTGCAGAATAAAAATATTTGACCACACTGGATCTCTGCAGTTTATAAAGGAATTTGAAAAACTGTATCAGGTATGTCGACAGCATATAACCACTTCTCTGTTATCTGTACCCCATTGGTCCTAAACAATTAGTAACGTGTTGAAGAAATATATATGCAAGCCCTCACATTGCACTCATGATTGTTGCTTTTCAATTGTGCAGGTTGACTGGAAACCAGAATCTCCTGAAAGATTTGTTGACATTGCTGAGCTCACGATATCTTTGAATGGCTTAAAAATTGAAGAAACAAAGAAGCAAGGTTCCAGTATTATCTTATGCTCCATGCTAGCAAGTCTGGACAAATTATTTTCTCCTATTGACTTGTCTAGTTTCAGGACAAGGTTCTAAATCGGCACAAACATCAAGCAAGGCTCCTGTAAATGTAGCAGCAAAACCTGCAGGAGCATACCGTCCACCTCAATCAAAGCACACTGCAGCGCTTCAAGACAAGGTAAATATGAGAGATACATCAAATTCTAGTTATCCTGAAATGCTGGGCTTGCTATCACAAACTATAGAACGAATCACATCTGTTATACGCATCACTGACCCTGTGCTGATCAAATATTGACATTTTGTGGGGAATCAAATTTTGACTTCATTTGCTCGCTTGCCACTTTATACATACCGAAGGGTACGGTGCTGTCTGAGCACACTTTGCAGACTTCCTCATAAGAATTGGGATCTTTGATATGTGGACTAGAATGTCGAAAGAACAGAAAAAATGTGATGCCAAAAAATCATATGAATAATCATGATGGGCATCCTAGGATGAATCCATTCTTCAAAGCGATCTTGCTAAGTGTACCAGTAAATGAATAGGTGCCAGGTTAATAAAACCCAAACTGTTTCCGCCTTCCTCTCGAACTGAGCTATTTCTGGTCGCTCCTGAAGTCCTGCAATGCAGCACACTGCATGTGCATAATGTTGTGGTCAAACAGTAATAGCCTAGTCTTTGAGAGCACATATATATTGCGGGAAGATGTCCCACCAACTCATTTATTACCTAGAGAAACGAGTCGACATTTGGCATTTGTTTGTTTATTCCTGCAGAGTATTTTTAATATACTAGAAAAGAGTATACCATTGCTGCCTGCACCCGCAGGTTAGATTACCAGCATGTGCAATGACATTACGCATTCTACGACATTTCACTGAAATAATACTGTTTGCTGGTTCATGATTTTGTATCGTAACCTGATTACAGCGTTAATGGATACCGTCAGGTTAGATTACCAGCATGTGCAATGACATTACGCATTCTACGACATTTCACTGAAACAATACTGTTTGCTGGTTCATGATTTTGTATCGTAACCTGATTACAGCGTTAATGGATACCGTCAGATCTTGTTTGTTTTGGTTGCTCTGTAATCCCATAACACGGTATTAGACAAGCCTAGTACAAATTTGTTACCGGTCGAAATCATCCGTAATGAAAAGCCGCTATAGTCCCCCCTCGCTTTCTTCTCTGCGATTTATGCTGGTTAAAGCGTCGCTGTCGCGGTGCCACCGCCACCAGCCGTCGACGACCCGTCATTGCAGGCGCCGCCGCAACCAGTCGCTGTCTTTGCAGCCACCGTCGCTGCTGCAAGCTGTTGGCCTCGCTACAATTCGACATCTCCCCCAAGACACGAACGATGTGTCCTCCTTCCTCGCTCCCCATGCGCGGTAGGGAAGCTACAGTGCTACACTGGTGTCCCCTGTGTCCCTTCCTTCTCGGCTTGGACCTGGACACCATGCTTCCAGCTGGTGGTTACGCCGTCCTCGGCTGATACATACCAAACTCTAGTATTCATTAATGTTACAACGTAGGTAGCCAAACAAAATATGATCTTTGCCCATACCATTTACGTTAGATTTGCGTTTGCATTACCAATCTGGAACCAAACACTTAGTTAATTATTATTTTGTACTCTGTATGTTATACTACCTGCAGCACTCTCTGTTCGTAGTTCAAGTGGGTGAGAAAGCTCTCATTGCTCTTATGTCATATACTGACTTTCCACATTATTTTGTTGAATCGCAGCTTTTCGGTGGCCTTGCTCCTACCGGGTCAGTTTCTTCATCACGGCCTGCATTTTCTTGTTTTTATCTTATGTCACTTTTGGCTCTATGCAACTCACCAACCTTGGAAATGAAACAGAGGAGAGATGAGCAAAACTGCATTGAGAAATAAGAAGCGGAGGGAGAAGCAGAAGGAGAAGAAGGCTGGGGAAGGCTCTTCCGCTGATGACAGCTGATCCACTGGCTTGTTTTGGCATTTTTCGCTGCTGAGTGAAATTCATAGTGACGAATAGTTCCTTCATTCCGAAGAAGAAATGGCTATGCATCTTGTGAATGAGAAATGACGCTTTCCAGTTACACTGTAATATGTGAGACTCGAGTCAGAGGCACAAGAATGACCATAGAATTTTACTCGACTTTTCGCGCTGAACGCACGGACAGTTTGTGTAACTATATCACAGAAAACAGTGGAGCTATTTTATTTTGTTTGTCAGATGCATGTTTTTTTTTCTCCTAGGAAACACATCAGCAGCTCTGGTTATTCATTAAGTTGTAGAGAAGTGCCGCCACAAGACACAGAAAGAAGTCAACGCAACCGCCCTGAGGTTTCAGGAAACGATCACATTGCCCCCTGAGCTTTGAAACCGGTTATTTCATCCCCTGGAGTTTGCAGAACTAGATAAAGCACCCACTGGGAGCTTTGATCTGCTCCGACGAAGAGAGAAGTCGACGCAGCCTTGCGTGCATGGAAATGACCATCACTGGACTATGACATTACACGCCACCCAGCGAGCAAGACCGACGACACCCACAAACATTTTTTTTTAAATGGACACCCACACACATTCGTTGACAGCATCGCATCCCTATTCTTTTCAGGCAATACTTCACAGCAGCAAGAGCGTGAGAAACAGATAGATGGAATACATTACATCAGGAACTCGTTAACTGGTCTTGAAACATTGGTTCATGATATTCATTGCACAGTGGTATTAATCTTCCATGTTCTTTTCTTGTATTAGAGGATTGTAAACCAATGCAAAGGATGCCAACGACATCCAAGGACCAAGTGCTTAGATAAATCTTCAATTTAGCCACATTGGTTCTCATATGGCTTTTACAGTTTCGATCCATCGCAAAATAGGTGACCAGCCATGACCTACATCTGATTAGCAGGCTAACCATCATAAATAAGGAATAATCGGTCTCTTCGACTACAAAATTTCCAACAACTTATACCCACATTCAAATACTTGACAAACCAGAGACAGAAATACACGCTAACCAACAAAGAACAACACCATCTGCCCCATCAGGAAACTCCATCCATGTAAAACCTTTGCTCCAGCCAAGAAACGCAGCCAGTACCCATCTCACCCACACAACACCCAACATATTCTTTCAAGTGTCAAAAAAGGACGGTGGAACGCCAGAACTAAGACTTCTGGGCATGTGGACGCCAGTTCCCTCTGCAAAGCTCCTCCATAAGATGAACAAACTTTTGAGGCTGCTGCCACCACATGGGTTCCGTAGCAGCTGGCCTTTCGTACCGCTCTTCTTGAGAGCCCTCGTTTTGCATGAATTTCTCCGAGAAATTGCGCCATTGTTGCATGGAGCGCTTCAGCCGGGCAGTTCGCTTACCAGTAACCAGATATCTAGTGTAGTCCCTCGCAAGACGGTACAGCTCCTCCCCTCTGATAATATGGATGTACTGCACACCATCACACAAAAATACAAGTGATTGAGATTAAAGTCACGAGTGCTTAATGTTAAGGATCAAGCTAAGCACAAATACACAACTATGAGACTTTGTACAGGTATAAAGGTCACTTGTTATTCCCATATTGCATGTGGAGGATGCAACCTATTCATACACAAGAAACTTACTTCATAAGCACATGGTACGCAGTACATAACTAACACACGATCTTCAATACAACCCGAACCAAGTAAGCAACCAGCAATGAACTAAAATCTTTCAATACAACCCGAACCAAACAGCGACCAGCAATGAACTAAAATCTTTCATTACAACCCGAACCAAGCAAGCGACATGCAATGAACTAAAATATTTCAACCTGAACCAAGCAGGCGACTGGCAATGAACTAAAATCTTTCAATACAACACGAACCAAACAGCGACCAGCAATAAACTATCTGTCAACATACAGCGCTTGATGACTAAAACATACTCATAGAAAACTATTTTGGTACAAATGATCCGATGCTGGTTCTAATCACAAGGAAAATGCTAGATGGCACAGTTATTGTACTAAAAACTAACTATATAACAAGAAATTTCCTAAAATATAACCTAATTATTTGCTGAATAGCCATTAATCATTATAACATAACTAGAAAGTGGAGCTACACTACAGTTTACAAATCAGGAGCGGTAAATGCAAATAAATAGCATTCTGAAAGAAAGGATAAACACAAGAAGAAAGCAGTGATAGTTACCACAAGTATAAAAGCAACAGTTGCTAAGATAACTTGGACTACTTCATCCAATGATTCCTTGAATGATTCATCTTCTGGGCCACCGGAACCACCATTGCCTCCACGCCTGTTTCCATTCCCTCCACCTCCACCAGATGCTTGTTCTCTCAGCTTGGTGAATTTCTCTTTCAGCGCATCTTGTATGGGTCGTGGCTTTTTTGCATCAGCCATGGCCTTCTTCAAATGATCCATAAAGGGCTGTAACAAGGCAACAAACAAGTTAAGCAGACTGTCCTGCCACACTCCTAATAGAAACCAAATCAAATGTATGTACATGCACCTTTCCAGCACAAATCATACGGTGCATAAATTGAGAATATAGAACTCTAGTGCCCCATACAGCTAATGTTTACTTCTATGACCAAGCCAGACCATGCACCTAATTAGAAACCCAGAATATTGTTTGAATATGAATACAAAACTGTGTCTGCTACAATAACTTGGATGGTCCCACATAGGCTCTATTCTGATCAAATAAGCAATCGTCAGTTTTTTTGTCAAAACAGAGAAATATCAGACACAAGCAAAAATAGCCTTTCGACCAACCAAGATTACATGAGTTAAATATCTTAGTTTCAGGAGCATGCCATAAGCATGTTTTGGGAGAAGGTGGAGCAAGGTTGAAACAAATAATGACAGATATGTTAGTTCGCTTTGAGAAAAGAACAATAGCATTCATGACTATTTTATGGGTTTAGACACATACTCTCATCATGCATAATCAAGCATAGAAACACGGAATATGCTTACATCATTGTCAATCTCAGGGTTCCCTTTTCCACTTGAGGCGCATACAGGAGTAAGCCTTGGATGGCTAGCAGCAACAAGAACAAGGCGTGGGTAGATATGCTTATCAAGCTTGCGAAATCCGAGAGGACGTGACCGTAGGGAATACTGGGGAACAGGTAGTAATCTGCAGGTCTTCCCAAGACCCGTTATGGGTCTGTCCACAATGAGCCCAGTATGAGGCTTGCAAGTTGTAGCTTGGAAGTAGCTCATGGTTTTCTTTTGCTTGAATCGCCGAATTCACCAAAGACAAGCCTGTAGATTTACAGACAGCGTGAGTTTTTTCTATGGAACAATAAATGAAGTAGGAGCAATAAACCAATCCATGTTCTTGTATTCACCATAGTTCAATCATACAAGTGGAAACATATTCAAATCTATACTCTATACCTACTAATAAAGGGCGGTGATATGCTTGGTCTGTCACGCACTTTCTTACAAAAAATCCCTGATCTATATGAGAATCAACCCGCAATACCAAGAAAAACGATTTGCCAAAATAAAATAAAAAAGATTAATATTTAGCAAAGCACTGCTTCGGGCCAATTCGTATATTGATACAAAGGTGTTTCGAGCCAGGATCGAACTCACAACCTAACCTCCCCGTCAACAACTATATACAGCCAACTGGGCCAGTTGTTGGTTGTGCTATAACAGACTGTTCGTTTGATAATTAATAGTCCCACCTCGCTTCTTTACATAAATTTTTCATAACTTAAATATGTTGGGGACTTCCCTACAGAATTAAGGAGGCGCCTTGAGAATAAACAAAAATAGGTGTGAGTCCCGGCATGGGGAACGAAGGAATTTAACTTAACCGGGTGGCTGCACGCTCCCTATAAGAAGAGAAGACTCAATGATGAAACAGCAGGTGCCTATATAAAGAGAGAGACCCAGTATAGAATGAAACAGACCCAAGAAGGAAACGGGCGTGTTCATCAGTTCCTATGAAAGGAGAGGCCCAATACAGAATGAAACAAGACCAAGAAACAGCATGTGTATGTGCCTATAAAAGAGAGACCTAATAATAAAGAATGCATTGGTTATCCATGCAATGCACAGAGAGAATGCTCCTGCTCACGCATGCATTGGTGCCTATAAGAATGCTCCTCCAATCAGCGAACGCTATGCCAACGAAGACCGGGAAAAAGACAGCAGAGATAATTAAGCCAAGCCGGGCCTAATAATAATAAATCAGGACTCCTCCACTCCGTGGCCCTCCGGCCATTTAAAACCCTATAAATAAACTAACAGAAATCCACATGCTAGATTTGTACCAAGCAAGCATAATTCATGTGTACTAACGGAAATCCACGTGCTAGATTTGACAATGAAGAAATCATAATGTTGAAGAAAAAAGTGTAGCTTTATTACCAATTAATCGGTTGAAAATCTAGCATAAACACTAGCCACAATATCAACGCAGTTGTTTTCTACTAAATAAACTAATGGAAATCCACGTGCTAGATTTGCACCAAGTAAGCCTAATTCATGTGTTCTAACGGAAATCCACGTGCTAGATTTGACAATGAAGAAATCATAATGTTGAAGAAAAAAGAGTAGCTTTATTACCAATTAATCGATTGAAAATCTAGCATAAAGGCTAGCCACAATATCAACACAGTTGTTTTCTACTAAAGCAGACTGGATTTAATAGTAGTCATAAAGATCATGTGGACTAGGCAATAAGTAGTAGGATGAAACATGCTTCTGTTTTTTTTTTCTTCCTCTCTTTCCAATGGTTGCAGAGAGTAGCTCGCGGAGGGCGGCACTCACGTCGAGCTTGGCGAGATTAATTTCTAAAGCTTTAAGCATCCCCTTGCGCTAGCGCAGTTCAATGACAGGTGTGTCGCACGATGGCCGAGCTCATCATCTTAAGATTGACAACGTTCGGATGTGTTGTCATGGGGGGTGAGGGGTCTTGACCATGCTTATTATTGCACTACGTCGCTAAGATATTAATTCTCCCGTTGCAACGCAGGGGCATGTTTGCTAGCAAGAAGCAAAGTGGAAATACATCGAGGTTGTGAATCTATTGACGGCTTCAATTTCATCAGTTAATCTTGAACAAGACAATTTCTCTTCTCCAGATGGTAGATAAAAGCAAATGCATAAGATGCAATCTTGTGGTTTAATAACCACCTTGAGGAAACATTTAGCGTGGTTCTCACAATCTCAGATCTGGATGTACGTAATGCCAAATGCCAAAAATTTAATACGGAATCCACAACTAAACATGCACTACCTTGCTCATGCTCAAACCAACTTATGGAAAACCACAAGTTAAGTGGATAAAATTCTGCCTCAGGAATGATGGCGCGGAACGACTAAAGATATGCGTACACACAGCTACAAGGAATCTCTCGTCCCTTCCCATACAACAGAATGAACCTTCTCCGGGAACTCCGTCATCACAAATCACATGCGGAAACGCAGCGGGCCGGAAAGGGGGTCGTAATCGGCGGTAAGAAACAGTATGTTTTGTTGATGCTGAAACAGTGAGGGGCTCAGATAAGGGTAGAGGCCCACCACGCCTCTCCCCATCTCCGCGGCAATTTGTACGATCAGGTACCCGAGGGGGTGAACCACAGCGCAGGCCAGAGCATCCTAACGAACCCTAATCAAAGTGGAAGGTGCCGCTAGGCACAAGCCACGAACACGACGACCGTGAGACGGGCAAACCAAACGGAGACGAGCGCACGGGAGCACGCGAACGCCGAAGGCGAGGGTCTCGGATCATGTGAATACGCGGGAGGAAAACGGGGGCGGTGGAGCAGGCGTCACGGTCGCTTACCTCGAGCACCACGGCGGCGGAAGCGGAAGGCTGGACCCCGGCGGTGGGTGGAGGCGAGGCGGGGTTTCCGCGTACGAAGGGGGAACGAGAAGATGGGACGGGGAAGAAGGAAGGAGGAAGGGAAAGAGGCGATTTGGATTGGGGTCCTCGTACTCGGCTCGGCTCCGGCAGTTTTTTTTTTTTTTTTTTGAACACTCGGGTCGGGAAGTTTTTATTTTTTGAGAGTATCCCAGCGCCGCGCAGTGAAAGAGTTGATCGGAGCCCACAGAAACGGGTGGGCTCCCCGCTCCGCGTAGCTGCTCGGTCCTGTTTCCTGAATCGGGGTCTTCCCCTTTTTTTAAACCGGATTTATTCTGTATTATTTTCGGGGTATTTTGGTTTTTTATTTAAAGTTTTTTACTTTTAAAATCTCTTGATTTTTTAAATGGAATTTTTTTTGAATTTTGGGAAAACATTCAAATTATTAATTATTTAAAATTTTGGAATTTTCCTGAAAGTCAAGATTTGTTTTTCTAATTCATGAATATTTTTGAAATACGGAATTTTTTAAAATTTCAAGAACATTTTATGAAAGCCAGAAACACTTTTTCAAATCTATGAATATTTTTAATATATTTTTTTGAACTTCGTGAATATTTTTTATAAATTCATATTATTTTTTAATCCTAAATTTTTTTGAGGAAAAATCCCAAACAATTTTTAAGCAACCAATTAACAGCAAAGAAAAACAATAAAAGAAAAAAGCAGGGGCACCCCGCCTCGTACATGTGCCGGCCCAAAAGCGCACGAGGGTGCTGGGGGTGCGCGTTCGGTGAGTATTTTCACCCACGCATGTAATAGGTACCCCGCCCTGATATCCCGTGCTACGCCACTTACAGCGCGATATGTGGCGCCTGAAGCTGATCGCAATGCACTGGCCCATCTAAGGCTATAGGGGAGAAGATCATCCCAGTTTTGCGAAGCTTCAGGTCATTTTCTTTGTTTGGTTTCTGGACCGTCATTTTTTTTTCGAGCCATTTTTTATTTTTCTTTGTTCAAATGCGTGAACATTTTCCAAATTTCTCAACTTTTCTCAAATTTATATTTTTTGTCAAATTCACAATCTTTTCCCCAAATTCATGAAATTATTCTATTTTATGTGTTTTTCAATTAGTTTTTTAAATTTGCAATCTTTTTAAATTATGAAATTTTCCCTATTATTTTTTTTACAAAATAGGAACTGTTTTCGAATTCTCTCCTAATACTTCTCAAACTTTAGGCTTCCCTAATCGTCGGTGCGGCTAGATTGAATCACTCCTCTCATTTGGGACCATAATAGTCCTGCTTATCGATGTCCCTTGGCCATGGATTAAGTGTAGAAATTGATTTCGACAAGGTGACCCTCTTTCCCCTTACCTTTTCCTAATTGTGGCCAACCTACTGCAACAACTCATCATCGAAGCCTGCAACAACTTGCTGCAAAAAATCTTCATACAATCCTTGACAACTTTGTCGTTGCAACATGGCTGATAATTAACTTCGACAAAACAACTATCACCCCTCTCAACTTAGATGACTCACTGGCTACTATTGCAGCTTCACATACGGGTACCACCACCTCCACCTTCCCACAAACTTATCTAGGGCTCCCCCTTTCCCCTCACAAATCACCTCCAACTGCTTTCCAACCCGTCATAGAACATTGTTACATTTACCTTCCAGGTTGGGTTGCCTTCCTACTCTCTCAGAGAGGCAAGCTAGGTCTTCTCTCTGTTGTATTGGATAACATACCCACCTACTTGATGTTGTGTTTGTCCCTCTCCTTGCATGCCATTCGTGCTATTGACAAGAAGAGGAGGAAGTTTGTTTTGGTCCAATGATGACACTTGCTTGGGAGAATGCTTGGTTGTGTTGGATAAAGTGTACAATCCTAAGGGTGGAGCTAGGCTTGGGGTTAAGATCCGTGTACAATTTGTTTGCCTCATGTTAAAATTTTCTTATAAGTTTCTCCACTCCATAAATTTGCCATGGAAGGACTAGATCACTGATGTGGCTTGAAATACATCGGTATTTCCCCAAACAGGAAGGGATGATGCAGCACAAGTACAGTAGGTATTTCCCTCAGTGATGAGGCCAAGGTTATCGAACCAATAGGAGAACCACACAACACAATGTAAACAGTACATGCACTCAAAGAACAAATAATTGCAACCCACGTAAAAGAGGGGTTGTCAATCCCTCCCGAGTAAAAAGATAGATAAAATTGTAGTGGATTGGATAAATAGATCTCGCGGGAACGCGAGATAAAATAAATAACAAAAAAATGCAGCAAGGTATTTTTGGGTTTTTGGATTAATAGATCTAAA
>NW_024113879.1:0-47953 GCF_003073215.2 Triticum urartu
GTTCGAGGAAACAACCACGAGTAAGACAACATTACGAACATCATTGGTTCTGATTTGATTTGACGATAGCCCATATTCAAATCAAAGACTGGATAAGACAATAGATCGAACAACTGATCACGAGGAACAATTGATGAAGATATCATTTTTCTTCAACACTCACAAACACAAAGATATCCCTTTGGAGATGAACTAAGCGGGACAAGCTTTCATCTTCCAACTCTCCAAGTTATTGTCTAGCTCAACCAACTAGCACAGGGATATCCAACACAGATTCTTGGAGAACGGGTGGTTTATAAGAAGACCAACTTGATCGCGAGCTCAACATAACTGTCAGGGGACAACCAGGTGATACTTCCGGGAGGGTATTCAGAAAATCACGAACCACCGATATGTTATTAAGCTTGGGAGGATTCTTGCTTTCGAGGCAAGATGATGTGATCAAATAAGCAAGGGATTGACACAATCCTAACTCATTGATCGAAGGGTACACCAGGAAAATGGTCTAGGTAGCACAATCTTAGAATGGTAGTTCAATAACCAACACGCTAAGAATGAGAATATTGTCCATTTACTACCAAGCAACGGAGTTGCTAGGAGTATTGATTTCGCACATCACAGTACACTTGTCGGCACTCCGGTTACAATAACACGGAACCGAGGAATGAACAATGATGGCAAGAAGTATTACTGCGTCCAGAATTCATAAGAGGTGGTGCAATTCTCATGACACTCCTGACATAAAGATGGTAACACTCCAAGGTAGAGCAAAGCAAAAGCTGGATTGGCATTTTGATCTGCGGAATACAATTGTTTTGACCCAATCCTAGACATGGATGAGGTTCTGGAGTTTGTTTCTCCTAGTCATTCTGGAATAGGATGGCTTGACGGACCACAAGAATAATAAGCATCGATAACACGGATGCACAATTACTCTTGATCAACAATTGACAGACGAAGGTCAGATAACAGCTAAAGAGGGACAACTCAAAGGAACATATATCTTTCTGAGTTGTAGATGCATAGATTAGCATGTCGAACGAGTTCAACATAATTCTTCCGGATAACCCATATATAAGGGTAGAACTGGCAGAGTCACAATATAGAATCGAGAACTCATTAAGAGCTCTGGTCGTGATCTTTGGTTCAAGAACTTCTGCCATATTGGTTCATGGTACTGGAAGAATGATGTACCACGAACCTCGAGGTCTATCACAAGGTTTACTAATGTCCTAAGGAACTAGCAAACACTATCAACATGAAGCAAGTAGGGTGAGTCTCGGGTTCAAAACGCAGAAATAGAAGGCCTACTAACTAAATGGCATCACGAGATGCTTTCGGGGATGGTGGCGAGAAACATCACACCGGGAACACAAAACATGGCTAGATTACTGGGTGACTCCCTAAAACACATAGGGTCATGATAATAGCCCCAACATATATACCGAGGCAATAGAGTACCTCAACTCACCGATTAGCGTGATTAATCTGGCCCAAATGGACATCAGGAACATGGAGGAATGATTGCAAGTGCATCAGACTATCTAGAAACCTGGGATGACTCGGACAGCATAACGGTTGTAAATGCTCAAAAAGATTTGAGACAACCTGCAAAAATGGTGGCGTAACCACTCAACATCAGATATATCAAGGTTCTGAGGCCAGCTATGAACACACGGAAGTAGTAGGAACTGAACTGAGGCTTAAACTCAACATTCCTAGGCAACTACGGTTTAGTAACACGTCATCCTGAGAGATAGAAGAGAAGCCTAGTTCTTAACCCCGTAGAAAAGATAAGATGACTCAGATCAGAAGGTCATGAGGATAAGGAGTAAAAAGAGCCTTACGTTCCCTTCCACAATCAATTCCCTTATATAACTAAAGCATTTTTAGACTCAACTTCGACCAGTTTGGCTTGGTAATCCTACAGGCAGTCAGGCTCTGATACCAAAGCTGTCAGGACCCCGATTCTAAGTCACACCGATCTAGCCTGTAACACCTCATATCACTTTGCGGCCTCACGCACGGTATTCCCACGGGTATCGCCTTACCATGGCCTGGGACCGTTTGCGCCTTTTGGCTCACGTATATGATAGTGTCGCTAGCATCCATATGACAGAGAACCCGGGCCGACATGACTAGTCGTGAACCCAAAGTGGCACTAACTTATGGGGACAGGCATACATGAATCAACTTCGAGCATGTCGGTCAGCAGCGTGTGAATCTGGGCTGTAGCACTGGGCTAACAGGACTCCGGTAACCCGGGCTGTAGCAGGCTAGGAAGGACTCCGGATGTCACCGCGTGACATTTCCCCGAAGGGACAGACACAAGAACAAAGTGAAACACATGCCGGCGAGTCAAGTGTTCCGGAGCAGTAGTGCTGGGCTAGCAGGACTCCGGTGAACCGGGTTGTAGCGGACTACTATGGCCCATGGAAGCACAAGACTACATTTCCCCATAAGAGAGGCTACCAAGGATAAACAACTAGGTTGTCGGATCCCACACATACCAAGCATTTCAATCATACACACAATATGCTCGATATGTGTAAATACAACATGGCATCACAACATAACTCTACGACTCAAGTATTTATTCATTAGGCTCCAAGGAGCGAGATATTACAAACATGGGTCTCATGACCCAACATTCAGAGCATACAAGTCAAAGCACACACGGAAGCTTAACATGTCTGAGTACAGACATCTACAAATGAAAAAGGCTGAGAAGCCTGCCTATCTACTAGATCCTGCCGAGGGCACAAGATCGTAGCTGAGGTAACAAGCTAAACGTCGAAGTCCACGCGGAACTACTAGCGAGACTGTCGTCTCTCTCCAAAAACATAAAACAGGCAAACGTGAGTACAAATGTACCCAGCAAGACTTACATCAGAACTATCTACATATGCATCGGTATCAACAAAGGGGGTGGTGGAGTTTAACTGCAGCAAGCCAGCTTTGACTCGGTGGCTATCCTAAACTACGACTGCAAGCAACTCTTTTGAGGTGGCGCACACGAGTCCACATGTTCACCATATCAATACACCACTATGGATCCTCTCCCGTCTCCCTACAAGAAGTCCATCCATAGGACTCACGCTTATCTTGCGTGTTTTTAGAGTATCCACTTTCACTTGTCTATGAACTATGCAAAGGGTCCAAGTTTCCATATCCGAGGAATCCGGCTATTCGAATAGATAATGATAACCCTGCAGGGGTGTACTTCTTCACACACGCTCTCGCCACTTATCTCCCTGTACACGTCATGTACCTCGGCAACCTTCAAGCGGAAGCCGGGGGAGGGAGTCAGCCACGACCTGACTAACCAACAAGTCTCTAGTCCAGGTTTATCGCCTATTCGGGTTCCATCCGCAAGGAGATCCGGGCGGGGTGTCGCTCACGGCCCCAAACGATGTGTGCAGGGTTCCCAAGCCCACCATCCGGGTGCCACTTGGTACACCGTGCCACTTTGCCTAGTCTGTCCCAAGCCCACCTGTACCGGGTGCCACTTGGTAGACTACTAACACTACCTACAAACACCAGAAACTAGTTGCAACTCCTGGACAGAGATCGAGTTGATTATTAAGCCGAGAGGGGCCGAGTTATCGGAACCCAATGTGTGGTAGTAACTGTTCATGGATCACAAACACAGGACTCAGTTCCTGAGGACGGCTGCAGTGAGACAACCCACCATGTACCCCTACATGGCCTCTCACCGCTACCTTTACCAAATCGTGTTCACACACTTAGCTCTCAACGGTAGCACATGTTTACCACATTCCAATTCATTCCCGATGAATCAGACCGGGCTCAACTCTAAGAAGTAGCAGGCATGACAACAAGCATGAATGAGTAGGCACATCAGGGCTCAAACAATTCCTACTCATGCTAGTGGGTTTCATCTATTTACTGTGGCAATGACAGGTCATGCAGAGGAAAAGGGTTCAGCTACCGCAGCATGTAACAGTTGAAATGGTGTTGTCCTAATGCAGTAAAAGAGATCAGGAGCGAGAGAGTGGGATTGTATCGGAATGAACAGCGTCAGAGCAGCGTCTACCGAGAGGGGACAACACCGGCAACTGAGAGGGACGGCACAACCAATGCAATGCAACAATATGATGCATGATCATGACATGGCAATATGCTGTGATTTGGGCTAATGCAACATAAAATCATCTTAATTGAAGTGGAATTCAAACTATATCAAATTCCAACTCCAAATCTATTATGAAAATTTGCCCTAATCATGTTTCATCCTAAACAGTGAGGTTAACTTGCTCAAACATGCATGAAAATGGTACAGATGGATTCCTTGAATTTTTCTGATAATTTTTCATATAGAAATTATTTCATTTGGAGCTATAGATAATTTTCTATGATTTTTAGAAATTTTGGGCATTTTCTGGAATTTCCTGAATTATTTTACATCCAGAAAATGATGACTACGTCAGCATGACATAGGTGTGACGTTAGCAGCTCAACGGAGCCGGTCTAGGTCAAACCTGACCAGCGGGACCCACTAGTCAGTGTCACAGTTAGTTAACTAACTAATCAAGGTTAGTTTAATTAGTAAACTAGGTTTAACCAGGGGCGGGGCCCACGTGTCAGTGACCCAGGGGGTGGTTAGGCACTAATGACGTTGCCACATCACCAGTCACCGGAGTTGGACGTCGGCGACCTCACAGTGTGGCGGCGGCTCGCCGGAATTCCTTCTTCGGCGACCATTTGTCGTGTGGGTGGGTTCTACGAGTTCGTGAGAGTGAGCCGCATCCAACCGTGCCATCAGTTGGTCGCGGGGTGGCCGAAATCGTCGACGGCGTCGAGCTGGGCGGCGGTGGCGCTCGGCACATGTGGGCAGCGGTGCTACGGGGCACGGGCGAGTCAGCAAAAGGGCTAGGCGGACTCCTGGGGGCACTAGGAGCTCGTTGCCATGCCCAGCAACGACGGCACAAGCTGCAGTGATGGCGCACGACATGGCAGTCGGCGGCAAGCTTCGGTCGCGGTGGCCAGTGGGGTTAGAGGAAGAAAACGACTGAGGGGAGAGAGGGGTTGGGATCAGGAGCTCACGACGAGTCGGAGGAGCAGATTAGTGAGCTCGGGGTCGTCATGTAGTCGGCGAATCAAGCGGCGGCATCCAGCGGTTCCCAAGGTTGAAGACGACCAGATGGCGGCGATGCAAGGCCTCCCGTGATGCGTGGCTCGGTGTAGAGGACGGACGAGACGTTGCGGAGCTCGGGAACGTGTTGGGGAGGCGAAGCGGTGGCTCTGGCCGTGGCAACAGTGAGCGGCAGCGTCGGTGTGCTCGGGTCCGAGGGGGAAGCGAAACAGAGAGCGGGGTGGGGGCGAGTGAGAGGTCGGCAGATCCGGACGGCAATGGGGTGATCATCCGCGGCATCGACGTGTGTTGGGGCAAATAGGAGGTGGAGGCTGGCGCGCGTGCTGGCGCCACGCACCGGCCTGTCCTCCTGGCATGAGGTGGAAGACGCCCTTGCCCCTGCTGGGCTGGGCTGTCTGGCTGGGCCGCGCAGGTAAGGAGGCCCAGGTGGGTCTCTCTCTCTCTCTCTCTCTGCAAATTCTGTTATTGTTTTCTATTTTATATTCCTCTGTTTTGAATTAGTAAAAATACTAATTCATTTTGTAAAATCCTGAAAATAATTGTGGGCACTTTTGAAAATATTTCCAACAGCCCTCAAATGTTTTCAAGATTATTTGGACACTTCAAATATTTTATAGAATTTAAATGTCCAAATTCAAATACTTATGATTTAATTCAAAAATCCAAAGTGTCTTGGCAAAAAGTGCACCATTTTTGGCAGAGGTTCTAAACCAATTCAAAAATGATGAACTTTTGTGAAGGGCATTTTGGGTTCATTGAAATAGCTTTTACTTGAGCCTATTTGATTTGATTTGATGCTAGGGTTTGTTAAATGAAATTTAGACATGATGTCATGACGATCATGCAAGGACAAGCAAAGGCTAAGCTAGGGCTGTGACAGATGGTTTTGGCATCCGCCCCCATCGGCCCTCGTCCTGGCTATGATTCAGATGTGGTATATATTATCTTTTATAACTATTTGGTTCATTTATTGTTTATGACAATTATGGCCATCAAGTTGACATAGATTTTATTTATGTAGGAGGTAGTTGAACCAGAAATTCCAACCGGCCCTATTGTCGAGAGGTTAAATTTAGTTGAAGAAGAAAACAATTACTTGAAGAAAAAAAATTGAGGAGGAGAAGATGATATTGGAGTTGCATGTTGCGGATGTCATCGATGATCACAAGATCAAGATTGATGCAATGCGGATGAAGATTTGAAAGATTAGAAAATATGCCATTCATACCGAGGCTTGGTATCATTATGTCATTGGATCAATTTTGACCTTGGTTGTGATTATGATCGCATTTGTTGTTGCATTGAAAGGTTTTACATAGTTTCAATGTATGGTTTAACTAGATGCTCTGGAGAGCTATATGTTGTTCAATGAGAACTATGCATGTACTTTGTTTTTAATGTTATGATGAACTTCTATTAATTTGGTCACTTATCTATTCATGAGAACTATATGTACTAAATTGATGATGTGGCTTTGAATGGTGCATTTTGAACACAGAAAAAGTATGGTGTTCAAATAAGTTCAAAAAAATGAAATCCCTTTGTAACAAATGAGTTTCGTATGAAACCCTGATACTTCGAAAGAGATTGTCCGTTTTGTACACGAAATGCATCCAGTTTTTGCCGTAAGCCTGTCTACTTTCTTGCACATGCTATGTGGGTGAAATGATGATACCATGCCAACTTTCAGCCTTTTTAGAGTTCATTTGTAGTGCTTTTCAATTTCAGGGTCTTATAGCTCAAAATAATCAGTAAATGCATGAAAAATGACAAATGAAGTCAGAAAGGGTTGAAAATTGATGATGTGTCTTTGAATGGTGCATTTTGGACACAGAAAAAGGATGGAGTTCAAATAAGTTCAAAAAATGAAATCCCTTTGTAACAGACGAGTTTCCGTATGAAACCCTGATACTTTGAAAGAGATTGTCTATTTTGTACACGAAGTGGATCCAGTTTTTGCCGTAAGCCTCACTACTTTCTTGCACATGCTATGTTGGTGAAATGATGATGCCATGCCAACTATCAACCTTTTTAGAGTCGATTTGTAGTGCTTTTCAATTTCAGGGTCTTATAGCTCAAAATAATCAGTAAATGCATGAAGATTAACAAATGAAGTCAGAAAGGGTTGAAAATTGATGATGTGGCTTTGAATGGTGCATTTTGAACACAGAAAAAGTATGGTGTTCAAATAAGTTCAAAAAAATGAAATCGCTTTGTAACAGACGAGTTTCCGTATGAAACCCTGATACTTCGAAAGAGATTGTCCGTTTCGTACACGAAGTGCATCCAGTTTTTGCGGTAAGCCTCTCTACTTTCTTGCACATGCTATGTGGGTGAAATTATGATACCATGCCAACTATCAACCTTTTCAAAGTTCATTTGTAGTGCTTTTCAATTTTAGGGTCTTATAGCTGAAAATAATCAGTAAATGCATAAAAATAACAAATGAATTCAGAAAGGGTTGAAAATTGATGATGTGGCTTCGAATGGTGCATTTTGAACAGAGAAAAATATGAAGTTCAAATAAGTTCAAAAAATGAAATCCCTTTGTAACAGACGAGTTTCCGTATGAAACCCTGATACTTCGAAAGAGATTGTCCGTTTTGTACACGAAGTGCATCCAGTTTTTGCCGTAAGCCTCTCTACTTTCTTGCACATGCTATGTGGGTGAAATGATGATGCCATGCCAACTTTCTACCTTTTCACAGTTCATTTGTAGTGCTTTTCAATATCAGGGTCTTATAGATCAAAATAATCAGTAAATGCATAATATATACGAATTTCAGGGTCTTTCAACAAAAAGAATTATCATCAAATAAAATAAATAAGTAATTCGAAACAATATAATATAAACTTTAATAAAATATATAAGTAGAAACAAATTAAAATAAAATAAAATTTATGAAACTAAAATTATCAAAGTATTTTCTGTTCAAAACATTATAAGCAAGCTCTAAAATTTATGAAACTAAAATTATATAAAATTGATGCAACTAAAATTATCAAAGTATTTTCTCTTCAAAATCATTAAAAGCAAAAAGAATTTTCATAAAGAACTTTTTTTGTTAGAAACTTTAATAGCAAAAAGAATTATCATAAAATAAAATAAATAAGTAATTAGAAACAAAATAAAATAAATAAGTATTTTGTTGTAAGTAGAAATAAAGCAAAAAATGTGAAAAAATAAAAAATTTGCCACCTACTCAGCCACCACGGCCTGAATACGACTAGAAACCCATCAATGGGCCAGGATTCAGGCCCGCAGAAGGCCCAGTAGTCCCATCAGGCATAGCAGTCAGAATTAGGCCCGTAAGCATGCAATGGAGAGGAGCTCGAGAGGGGTGCGGGAGTGGGGCTTATAAACCACTGCGCGCCCCTCTCGACTAGCGAGGTGGGACTAAACTCCCACCACCACCCCGCTGTGCAAGGCATTTGGTCCCGGTTCGTGGCACAAACCGGGACTAAAGGGGTGCATTGGTTCCTGTTCGTGGCACCAACCGGAACCAATGCCCCCCCTTTAGTCCCGGTTGGTGCCAACAACCGGTACCAAAGGCCGCCGCTTCCCGCCCTTTGGGCTGCTGAAAAGATGCCTTTGGTCCCGGTTGGTGGCACCAACCGGGAATAAAGGGTGCATTGCCCCCGGTTTGTGCTATGAATCGGAACCAATGCTCTGGGTATATCAGCAAGACTTTTGAAAAATTCAGTTTCATCGACCATTTGCCCCCCGACGACGCCGAACTCATTGACGCCGCCAGGCTGCCCGTGCTCGCCATCGCCGCCTCGCGCCCTTGCCGCCCGTGCTCGCCGACGCCGCCAGGCTGCCCGTGCTCGCCGTCGCCGCCCCGCCGCCCACTCCTCGTCGCCGCCCACTCCTCATCGTCGTCGCCCAGCGCCGTTGCCCTGCCCCGGCCTGTGTCCCTGCCCCGATGCGTCGTCCCGGCCCGTGCGCCCCTGCCCCGACGCGCCGCCCCGGCCCGAGCCCCTGCCCCGACGCCGCCCCACGCCCCCGGCCTGCCCCGATCGACCACACCCCGCCGCCACGTTCGGTCCGGCCGCCGGCCTTCCTCTCATATATATGATATTTTTTTCAGATTATGTGCATATGTGTGATTATATGTATGTGTGTATATATGATTATATGTCCTGTTTTTTTTAAGATTTTTTGTTCATATATATGATGATTTGTTTTTTGCATTTTTATAAAAATGTATATATGTATGTATGTTCTGTGTGTGTATATATGTTCATATATGCAAAAGTTACATTTTTAGAAAAGTTTTATCTATATATGTTCTCTGATTTAGTACATTTTAGGTTAGTTTCATTTTTAGAATAGTTCTATATATTTAGGAACAAGGAAGAGAAGGAAAAAGGAAGAAGAAGAAAAAGTTTTATATATGCAAAAGTTACATTTTTAGAAAAATTTTATATATCTAGCTAGGAAAGCAAGAAGAAGAAAAAGAATGAGAGGAAAAGGAAAATAAGAAGTGGAAGAAAGGAGAAGAAGAGGAGAAATAAATAATAAGAGGAAAAAAGAAGAAAAAAAAAGAGCAGAAGAAGAAAAAATATTCTATTTTTTCTTCTTCTCCTCTTTTTTTCTTCTCTTTTTTCTTCGATCTTCTCCTTATTTTGCTTAGCTAGCTAGTTCAACGTTTGCCACTAATATATCCATCTGTCATGTTTGAATAATAATTGCCATGTTGTAAAATTTGCAGAAACTATGGATCCGCACCCCTGAGACAAAGCACAAGAAGCGGTGTTGGGGGAGATAATCGCACACGGAAGTGATGTTGTCTTGTCGTTTCTCAACGACACATGCACCGATGGTCTGGAAAGACAGGATGAAGAAGCAGGCTACGACGATGATCTAATAATGGAGGAGGAAGGACACCGTGATGATGGCTCCGGTGACCGAATGGATGGGGAAGGACACCGTGATGATGGCTCCGGTGACCGAATGGAGGGGGAAGGGCACCGTGATGACGGCTCCGGTGACCGAACGGAGTCCGGCCAGGTATATATATTAATTAATTAAGCATGTGCTGACTATAGCTAATTGATGCATTAATTGTTTTTGGTTTGTACACATATTAACTCTCTTCTTTTTCTTCTCTTCGAGCCCTCCAGATCGATCAATGATACGTCTCCAACGTATCTATAATTTTTTATTATTGTTTTGAATGTTTATGGGCTTTATAATATTATTTACTGTTTTGAATGTTTATGGGCTTTATTATACACTTTTATATCATTTTTGGGACTAACCTATTAACCCAGAACCCAGTGCCAGTTTCTATTTTTACCCTGTTTTAGGGTTTCGAAGAAAAGGAAAATCAAACGGAGTCCAATTGACCTGAAACTTCACGGAACTCATTTTTGGAAGGAAATAAGCCAAGAAGACTTGGAGTGCATGTCGGGGGATCTGCGAGGAGGTCACGAGGCAGGGGGGGCGCCCACCCCCCTAGGCGCGCCCTCCACCCTCGTGAGCCCCTCGTGGCCCCCCTGACGTACTTCTTCCGCCTATATATCTCCATATACCCTAAAAACATCCGTGGGCACAATAGATCGGGAGTTCCACCGCCAAAGGCCCCCGTAGCCACCAAAAGCCAATCTAAACCCTTTCCAGCACCCTGCTGGAGGGGGCAATCCTTCTCCGGTGGCCATCTTCATCATCCCAGTGCTCTCCGTGACGAGGAGGGAGTATTTCTCCCTCGGGGCTGAGGGTATGTACTAGTAGCTATGTGTTTGATCTCTCTCTCTCTCTCGTGTTCTTGAGGTGATATGATCTTGATGTATCGCGAGCTTTGCTATTATAGTTGGATCTTATGATGTTTTCTCCCCCCTCTACTCTCTTGTAATGAATTCAGTTTCCCCTTTGAAGTAATCTTATCGGATTGAGTCTTTAAAGATTTGAGAACACTTGACGTATGTCTTCCCGTGCGCTGTGGTGACAATGGGATACCACGTGATTCACTTGATGTATGTTTTGGTGATCAACTTGCGGGTTCCGCCCACGAACCTATGCATAGGGGTTGGCACACGTTTTCGTTGTGATTCTCCGGTAGAAACTTTGGGGCACTCTTTGAGGTCCTTTGTGTTGGTTGAATAGATGAATCTGAGATTGTGTGACGCATATCGTATAATTGTACCCACGTATACTTGAGGTGACATAGGAGTATCTAGGTGACATTAGGGTTTTGGTTGATTTGTGTCTTAAGGTGTTATTCTAGTACGAACTCTAGGGCTGTTTGTGACACTTATAGGAATAGCCCAATGGATTGATTGGAAAGAATAACTTTGAGGTGGTTTCGTGCCGTACCGTAATCTCTTCGTTCGTTCTCCGCTATTAGTGACTTTGGAGTGACTCTTTGTTGCATGTTGAGGGATAGTTATGTGATCCAATTATGCTATTATTGTTGAGGGAACTTACACTAGCGAAAGTATATACCCTAGGCCTTATTTCCACACATTGCAATACCGTTTACGCTCAGTTTTATCATTCGTTACCTTGCTATTTTTATAATTTCAGATTACAAATACCTCTATCTACCATCCATATACCACTTGTATCACCATCTCTTCGCCGAACTAGTGCACCTATACAATTTACCATTGTATTGGGTGTGTTGGGGACACAAGAGACTCTTTGTTATTTGGTTGCAAGGTTGCTTGAGAGAGACCATCTTCATCCTACGCCTCTTACAGATTGATAAACCTTAGGTCATCCACTTGAGGGAAATTTGCTACTGTCCTACAAACCTCTGCACTTGGATGCCCAACAATGTCTACAAGAAGAAGGTTGTGTAGTAGACATCAAGCTCTTTTCTGGCGCCGTTGCCGGGGAGGTGAGTGCTTGAAGGTATATCTTTAGATCTTGCAATCGAGTCTTTTTGTTTCTTGTTTTATCACTAGTTTAGTTTATAAAAGAAAACTATATAAAAAATGGAATTGAGTTTGTCTCATACGCTTCACCTTTTTAATATCTTTCGTGAGTATGATGGAAAGGATAATTGTGCTCAAGTGCTAGAAGAAGAAATCTATAAAATGTTTGGCACTAAATATTTGAATGATGAGCATGATTGCAATGTTGTTAGTATGAATTCCTTGAATATCTATGATGCTAATGATATGCAAAGCCACAAGCTTGGGGAAGCTATGTTTGACGAAGATGATATTTTTTGACCCCCATGTTTTGATGAGCAAATTTATTATGATGAAAGCATGCCTCCTATCTATGATGATTATTGTGATGACACGTATGCTCAAAAGAATTATAACCATGAAACTTGTCGTCTTGATCTTAATTTTCAATCACATGATAGTTATTTTGTTGAGTTTGCTCTCACTATTATTCATGAGAAGAATTTTGCTTGTGTGGAGAGTAATAAAAATTCTATGCTTGTAGATCATGAAAAGAATGCTTTAGGTGCTGGTTATATTGTTGAATTAATTCATGATGCTACTGAAAATTATTATGAGGGAGGAATATATGCTTTTAGGAATTGCAATAATATCAAGTTTCCTCTCTATGTGCTTAAAATTTTGAAGTTATGCTTGTTTTACCTTCCTATGCAAGTTGATCCTTGTTACAATAAGTTGTTTTCTCACAAAATCCCTATGCATAGGAAGTGGGTTAGGCTTAAATGTGCTAGTCATATTCTTCATGATGCTCTCTTTATGTTTCAATTCTTATCTTTTATGTGAGCATCGTTGAAATCATCATGCCTAGCTAGGGGCGACAAACGATAGCGCTTGTTGGGAGGCAACCCAACTTTATTTTTGTTCCTTACTTTTTGATCCTGTTTAGTAATAAATAATTCATCTATCCTCTGTTTAGATGTGGTTTTATGCTTTTAATTAGTATTTGTGCCAAGTAGAACCGTTGGGAAGACTTGAGGAAAGTCTTGTTGATCATGCTGTAAAAAACAGAAACTTTAGCGCTCACGACAATTGCTGCCATTTTTATTTGGAGAGCGCTATTTAGTTAATTCTTTTTGCATATGATTAATAGATAAATTACTCAGGTCCAGAAATTTATTTGAGAATTTTATGAGTTCCAGAAGTATACTTTTGATTCAGATTACTACAGACTGTTCTGTTTTTGATAGATTCTGTTTTTCGTGTGTTGTTTGCTTATTTTGATGAATCTATGGCTAGTAAAATAGTTTATGAACCATAGAGAAGTTGTAATACAGTAGGTATAACACCCATATAAATAAAGAATGAGTTCATTACAGTACCTTGAAGTGGTCTTTTGTTTTCTTTCGCTAACGGAGCTCACGAGATTTTCTACTTTAAGTTTTGTGTTGTGAAGTTTTCAAGTTTTTGGTAAAGATTTGATGGATTATGGAACAAGGAGTGGCAAGATCCTAAGCTTGGGGATGCCCATGGCACCCCCAAGATAATCTAAGGACACCTAAAAGCCTAAGCTTGGGGATGCCCCGGAAGGCATCCCCTCTTTCGTCTACTTCTATCGGTAACTTTACTTGGAGCTATATTTTTAGTCGCCACATGATATGTGTTCTGCTTGGAGCGTCAATTTATTTTGTTAGGATTTGCTTTCTGTTATTTATAACAACGTTTTGCATCTTTTATTTCAATAAAAGTGGCATTGATAGCCTTTACTATGCCTGTTTTAGAAGTCCACATGTTGCTGTTTGAAAACAGAAAGTTTACCGCTGTTGCAATAATTCCCTAGAAAATTCAGAATGTGATAAAATGTTGGAACATTTTTCATATTAAGCTCTGATAAATTTACTACAGTGGCAATTTTCTTTCATATTTTTTGGGGCTAGGGAAGTATGGATGTTGCTGCATTCTTTACAGACTGTCCTGTTTAGCCAGATTGCTCTTATGTTTGCATTGTTTGCATATGTTTGCTTCTTTAATGATTCTATTTGAGGATAGGAATATTAAATATGCAGAGGAATTTAGTATGCAATGTTGAATAATAATTTTAGTTATTTGCTACAGTAGAGTATGATAAGGTTTTCGCAATGGTTTATACTATCTTATCTCACGAGTCCTTGTTGAGTTTTGTGTGGATGAAGCTTTTGAGATTTAGGGAGACCGTGATATGAGAGGAATTAAGAAGACAAAAAAGCTCAAGCTTGGGGATGCCCAAGGCAGCCCAAGATAATATCTCAAGAAGTCTCAAGCGTCTAAGCTTGGGGATGCCCGGTTGGCATCCCACCTTTCTTCAACAACTATCGGTTAGTTTCGGTTGATCCTAAGTTTTTGCTTCTTCACATGATGTTTGCCATTCTTAGAATGTCATTTTATATTGCTTTGCTTGATGTTTGAATAAAATACAAAGATATGAAATTCTTAAATGTTAGAGAGTCTTCACATAGTTGCGTAATTATTCAACTTATATATTTTAGAGTTGGAGTTTTATTATCTTAAATGTTAGAATGTCATTTCGGAGTAGTTTATCATTTGCTCTAGTGCTTCACTTATATATTTTAGAGCATGGTGGTAGTTTTATTTTGAAGAAATAGATGAACTCTCATGCTTCACTTAGATTATTTTGAGAGTCTTAACAGCATGGTAATTTGCTTAAAATCCTAATATGCTAGTTATACAAGATTAGTAAAAACTTTCATATAGAGTATTGAATACTAACAAAAGTTTGATGCTTGATGATTGTTTTGAGATATGGAGGTAATAATATCAAAGTCATGCTAATTGAGTAGTTGTGAAATTGAGAAATACTTGTGTTGAAGTTTCAAGTCCCGTAGCATGCACGTATGGTAAACGTTGTGTGACAAATTTGAAACATGGGGTGTTATTTGATTGTCCTCCTTATGAGTGGCGGTCGGGGACGAGCGATGGTCTTTTCCTACCAATCTATCCCCCTAGGAGCATGCGCATAGTATCGAGGTTTTTAATGACTTGTAGATTTAAGCAATAAGTATGTGAGTTCTTTATGACTAATGTTGAGTCCATGGATTATACGCACTCTCACCCTTCCATCCTTGCTAGCCTCTTCGGTACCATGCATTGCCCTTTCTCACATTGAGAGTTGGCGCAAACTTCGCCGGTGCATCCAAACCCCGTGATATGATACGCTCTGTCACACATAAACCTCCTTATATCTTCCTCAAAACAGCCACCATACCTACCTATTATGGCATTTCCATAGCCATTCCGAGATATATTGCCATGCAACTTTCCACCGTTCCGTTTATCATGACACATTCATCATTGTCATATTGCTTAGCATGATCATGTAGTTGACATAGTATTTGTGGAAAAGCCACCGTTCATAATTCTTTCATACATGTCACTCTTGGTTCATTGCATATCCCGGTACACCGCCGGAGGCATTCATATAGAGTCATCTTTGTTCTAGTATCGAGTTGTAATCATTGAGTTGTAAGTAAATAGAAGTGTGATGATCATCATTATTAGAGCATTGTCCCAAGTGAGGAATAAAAAAGAGAAAGGCCATAAAAAAGAGAAGACCCAAAAAAAGAAAGGCCATAAAAAAAGAAAAGGCCCAAAAAATGAGAGAAAAAGAGAGAAGGGACAATGTTACTATCCTCTTACCACACTTGTGCTTCAAAGTAGCACCATGATCTTCATAGTAGAGAGTCTCTCATATTATCACTTTCATATACTAGTGGGAATTTTTCATTATAGAACTTGGCTTGTATATTCCAACAATGGGCCTCCTCAAGTGCCCTAGGTCTTCATGAGCAAGCAAGTTGGACGCACACCCACTAATTTCTTTTGTTGAGCTTTCATACATTTATAGCTCTAGTGCATCCGTTGCATGGCAATCCCTACTCCTTGCATTAACATCAATCGGTGGGCATCTCCATAGCCCATTGATTAGCCTCTTTGATGTGAGACTTTCTCTTTTTTTGTCTTCTCCACATAACCCCCTCAATATATTCTATTCCACCCATAGTGCTATGTACATGGCTCGCGCTCATATATTGCGTGAAATTTTATAGGTTTGAGATTACTAAAGTATGAAACAATTGCTTGGCTTGTCATCGCGGTTGTGCATGATGAGAGCATTCTTCTGTGACAAAAATGAAACATGACTAAACTATATGATTTTGGGATGAATTTTCTTTGCCAGTTATTTTGAAGAAGACATTAATTGCTTAATTAGTATGCTTGAAGTATTATTATTTCTATGTCAATATGAACTTTTGTCTTGAATATTATCGGATCTGAATATTCATACCACAATTAGAAGAATCACATTGAAATTATGCCAAAGTAGCACTCCCGCATCAAAAATTCTGTTTTTTTATCATTTACCTACTCGGACGAGCAGGAATTAAGCTTGGGAATGCTGATACGTCTCCAACGTATCTATAATTTTTTATTGCTCCATGATATATTATTTACTGTTTTCATTGTTTATGGGATTTATTATACACTTCTATAACATTTTTGGGACTAACCTATTAACCCAGAGCCCGGTGCCAGTTTCTGTTTTTACCCTGTTTTAGGGTTTCGAAGAAAAGGAAAATCAAACGGAGTCCAATTGACCTGGAACTTCACGGAACTCTTTTTTGGAAGGAAAGAAGCCCAGAAGACTTGGAGTGCACGTCGGGGGATCTGCGAGGAGGTCACGAGGCAGGGGGGCGCGCCCATGCCCCCTTGGCGCGCCCTCCACCCTCGTGAGCCCCTCGTGTCCCCCCTGGCGTACTTCTTCCGCCTATATATCTCCATATACCCTAAAAACATCCGTGGGCACAATAGATCGGGAGTTCCGCCGCCAAAAGCCTCTGTAGCCACCGAAAGCCAATCTAGACCCGTTCTGGCACCCTGCCGGAGGGGGCAATCCTTCTCCGGTGGCCATCTTCATCATCCCGGTGCTCTCCATGATGAGGAGGGAGTAATTCTCCCTCGGGGCTAAGGGTATGTACCAGTAGCTATGTGTTTGATCTCTCTCTCTTTCGTGTTCTTGAGGTGATACGATCTTCAGCTTTGCTATTATAGTTGGATCTTGTGATGTTTTCTCCCCCCCTCTACTCTCTTGTAATGAATTGAGTTTCCCCTTTGAAGTAATCTTATCGGATTGAGTCTTTAAAGATTTGAGAACACTTGATGTATGTCTTGCCGTGCATATCTGTGGTGACAATGGGATACCACATGATTCACTTGATGTATGTTTTGGTGATCAACTTGCGGGTCCCGCCCATGAACCTATGCATAGGGTTTGGCACAAGTTTTCGTCATGATTCTCTGGTAGAAACTTTGGGGCACTCGTTGAGGTCCTTTCTTGAAAGAGCAACTATCCCTAGGTGGTTTTGGTAATTCATAACAACATATAGCTCATTGGGCTAATGCCATTCCAAGATGATTATTTCAGGAAAGCTCAATGATTGGCATGGCATGGATGGTGAAAGTGGAACCCTCAAAATGCTAAGGACAAAGGATTGGCTCAATCTCAAAAGCTCAAGACTCTTCATTTTATATTTTAGTGATCCAAGATCACATTGAGTCTTTAGGAAAAGCCAATACTATCAAGGAGGGATGAGGTGTTGCTTAATGAGCCTCTTGCTTCATGTGCTTAGTGATATGCTCCAAAACCCTCAACTACTTTCCCATATCCACATATGACCTAAACCCTAAGCCAAACTCGGTCCTACCGATTCTTTCTATCCGGCGCCACCGAGTTTCACTTGTCATAAGCCACTGCAAAACCCTAGCAATTCGGTTCTACCGATAGGGATCTCGGTCTCACCGAGATGGGATTGCAAACTCTCTGTTTCCCTTTCGTAACTTTTCGTTCTCACCGAAAGAGCGGACCGATTGCAACTCGGTAGGACCGATTCTCACCGAAAGAGCGGATCGGTCCCACCGAGTTTGCCTGACCAACTCTCTGGTTAGCTTATTACCAAAATCGGTCTCACCGAGTTTGTGTAATCGGTCTCACCGAGATTGCGTTATGCCCTAACCCTAACAAAATCGGCCCTACCGAGTTGCATGTCGGTCCCACCGAAAATCTCTAACGGTCACTAGGTTTACTATTTCGGTCTGACCGAGTTTGTTGATTCGGTCCCACCGAGATTGGTAAATTGTGTGTAACGGTTGGATTTTGTGTGGAGGCTATATATACCCCTCCACCTCCTCTTCATTCGTGGAGAGAGCCATCAGAACACATCTACACTTCCAACTCATATGTTCTGAGAGAGAACCACCTAGTCATGTGTTGAGACCAAGATATTCCAATCCTACCATATGAATCTTGATCTCTAGCCTTCCTCAAGTTGCTTTCCACTCAAATCTTCTTTCCACCAGATCCAAATCCTATGAGAGAGAATCATTTGAAGCACAAGAGCAAGGAGTTCATCATCAACACACCATTTGTTACTTCTTGGAGAGTGGTGTCTCCTAGATTGGCTAGGTATCACTTGGGAGCCTCCGACAAGATTGTGGAGTTGAACCAAGGAGTTTGTAAGGGCAAGGAGATCGCCTACTTCGTGAAGATCTACCGCTAGTGAGGCAAGTCCTTCATGGGCGATGGCCATGGTGGGATAGACAAGGTTGCTTCTTCGTGGACCCTTCGTGGGTGGAGCCCTCCGTGGACTCATGCAACCATTACCCTTCGTGGGTTGAAGTCTCCATCAACGTGGATGTAGGATAGCACCACCTATCCGAACCATGGGAAAAACATCCGTGTCTCCAATTGCGTTTGAATTCCCCAAACCCTTCCCTTTACATTCTTGCAAGTTGCATGCTTTACTTTCCGCTGCCAATATACTCTTTGCATGCTTGCTTGAATTGTGTGATGATTGCTTGACTTGTCCTAAGATAGCTAAAATCTGCCAATAACTAAAATTGGGAAAAGGTTAAGTTTTTATTTGGTCAAGTAGTCTAATCACCCCCCCCTCTAGACATACTTCCGATCCTACAAGTGGTATCAGAGCTTTGGTCTCCATTTGCTTTGATTTCCATAGCTTTTGGTGGTCATAGCCTTGGTTTCACAACCTAGGAGAGTATGGCGTTTAGCGAGGGAAATTATCACCGTAGAGGTCCTTACTTTGATGGTACTAATTTTGCTAGTTGGAAGCATAAAATGAAAATGCATATTCTTGGACATAACCCCGCCGTTTGGGCTATTGTGTGTGTTGGTTTGCAAGGTGACTTCTTTGATGGGAGAGAACCAAACCATGAAGCTACCGCGGATGAGTTGAAGATGTTGCAATACAATGTTCAAGCTTGTGATATTCTCTTCAATGGATTGTGCCCCGAAGAATTCAACAAAATCAACCGTCTTGAGAATGCAAAGGAAATTTGGGACACTTTGATTGATATGCACGAAGGTACTGACTCCGTCAAGGAATCCAAGTTGGATGTGCTTCAAAGTCAACTTGACAAGTTCAAAATGAAGGATGGTGAAGGTGTCGCTGAAATGTACTCTAGGCTTGCTCTCATCACAAATGAGATTGCCGGCTTAGGAAGTGAAGAGATGACCGATAGATTCATCATCAAGAAGATTCTAAGAGCCTTGGATGGAAAATATGATACCGTGTGCACATTGATCCAAATGATGCCCAATTACAAAGATCTCAAGCCAACGGAGGTAATTGGAAGAATTGTTGCTCATGAGATGTCACTTAAGGATAAAGAAGAACTTCACAACAAATCAAGTGGTGCCTACAAAGCCTCATGTGAAGCCCCTACATCATCAAGTGAGAAACAAAACTTCAATGAAGAATTGAGCTTAATGGTGAAGAACTTCAACAAATTCTGCAAGAGTAGAAGCAAAGATAGAAGCTCCAAGTCAAGGTCCTACAATGACAAAAGATCTTCTAGTCGAGAGCGAAATTGCTACAATTGTGGAAGACCCGGACACTATTCTAATGAGTGTACGGCTCCCTAAAAGAGAAGAGAAGACTCTCCAAAAAGAAGAAGCAAAGAATCACCCCCAAGAGAGAGAAGGAGTAGAGATGATCGTTATGAACGAAGATACTCACGGAGAAGCAAGGATTCGTAAAGGAAGGAAAAATCATCAAGGAGCTACACAAAATGAAGACATCGAGCTCATGTTGGTGAATGGGTATCCGGCTCCGACTCCGACAGCCACTCCGAGAGAAGTTATCACTCCGATTTCGAATATACTCAAGATGAAGGTGTTGCCGGTCTAGCACTTGTGTCAACCAACTCCTACGACATATTTGACTCACCAAGTGAAGGAATTGGAAGATGCTTCATGGCCAAAGGTCCTAAGGTAACACACCCCGAGTATGTTGATTTTAATAGTGATGAAGATGACTTGTTAGGTGATGATTTGCTTGTTGACAACTCTAGTGATGAATACTATGATGAAACGTCAATTAATCATGCTAATCAAGATAAATCGAATGACAATGATAAGGAGAAGATTGAGGCTCTAACTAAAGAACTAAACACTCTTAAGTTAGCTCATGAAACTATCTTCGAAGATCATCGAGAACTTTTAAGAGATCATGAAAAGTTACGCTTTGAAAAGCTCAATCTTGAGCAAGAGCATGAGTTTTTAAAGGCAATCAATGATGATCTCCGCAAGAAAAGTTCTTCTTACATTGCCAAGCGTTTACTCTTATCCACTTACATGCCTCAAGTCAAGTCTAGTAACAAGAACAAGAAAGATTCTTCCTCTAGTAGTAACAATGATCATGCTAAATTCAATATTGTTGCTTCTAGTAGTTCTCTTGATTCCACTAATGATTCTCTTAGCCAAGTTACACTTGAGCAAGAAAATAGCTTATTGAAGGGAATTATAGAGAAAGGAGTGTACAAAAGCCTTGCCGGGAGTAAGCAATTCGAGGAAATTGTTCGCAAGCAAGGAATGCACCGGAAGAATCAAGGTGTTGGTTTTGAACGAAAGTTCAATGCCAATGGAATTGAGTGGGAAGAAGATCAATACCCCAAGACAAAGTTTGTTCCTCAACAAGAGAAGTATGATACTTCCTTCAAGGGGACACAAGCTCAAGATGATCTTCCACCACAAGACTACAAGCAAAAAGGCAAGGACAAGCTTCAAGAGGAAATTGATGCATTTGAAGAAGCTCCTAAGACCTTAGTCAAGTGGATTCCCAAGACCACTTCAAGTTCCACTTCATCAAGTACGACTACAACTCCAAGGATTCCCATCAAGATGGTGTGGATCCAAAAGAAGAAGAACTAGAGAGTTCTTGAGGGTGACTCCGCCAACATACTTCACTCTTATCATTTTGGCAAGAACAAGTGCAATCAACTTCCACATCTTGCACTAATTCAAGGAGTCACAAACCCTCGTGTTGGTAAGACAAGGGACAAGGTAACCTAAAAGTTTTCATGGACATCATCTTGTGTGTGCATCACTCTATGTCTATGGATATCCTTGTTTGTTCCTTGTGGGACTAACCCACGTAGGTATTGAAAGTGCAATTCACTCAAACGGATAGCTCCAAGTGATCTACATCAACATTGAGCATCCACATCTTCAACATCTACATGAAGTCATCATCGACAAAACCAAAGGTTAGTTCATCCCTCTTAGGGGGATCTCACATCTAGGGGGAGCTTTACTCTAAGACTTGAGCTAAAGCAACTCTAAAGATGTGAACACAACAATGCTTTATGTAAATGTGGTAACCCCACTTGATCTTAAACGATGAGTATGACCTATGATCAAGTGTTCTCACTTGACTCCTAAGTCAATATACTCATATATAGATGACCTAGTCATCGCAAATTGCTTGATAGATGCTAGAATTGGTTGTGCATGCTTTGTCACATATTTCAATTGCCATCTTATTGTGTGAGCATGTTGGTTGCATATTTTACTCATTCGAGGACATCCACTTGTTGTTTTGAGTGTTTGGTTTTATTTCCTTTTGCCAAGTGGATGGACAAGAATGCCTAAGAACCTCCTCTAGCTATCTATGCTTTTCTTGTCTCAAACTCTATTCATGCTGCATCACAAAATTTGATCAAGTCAGATTCGAACCACTCTGTGTGAGGAGCACTCGGAGTCCCCGATTCGTCATAGACTTAAACTTCCAAAACCTCTTTGTGATTCTCGGTCTGACCGATACCCCACTTTCGGTCTTACCGAGATCATTAAGTTGATCTATGTTTTCGATCTCGGTGCCACTGATTTGAAACATTCGGTCACACCGAGTTGCAACAACTGTATACAGTTTTGCATCTCGGTGCCACCGATTTGTTCCACTCGGTCACACCGACAGGGTCGGGCTATATATAGTCACGGGCAAAAATTTGGAAATTTCTCCGAACCCCTTCGCCCGCGCGATAGCCTGCTCTACCAACGTGGTCTCCGGATCGTCTTCTCGCCGCCAGCCGCCTCCAGTCGCTGGTCTCCGTCGCCGTCAACGGGAATTCAACCCCGCCGTTGCCGCCATAGCGAGTCTCCGCCGAACTAGGGTATGGACTCGATCTTTGTGCTATTCCCAATCCGATTCCTAGCACATTGTGATCATATTGATTCTAGCCACGTTTGATAAACTTCTATCCAGTCAATGAACTCGTAGATTAGGTTTGATTCAAAAAATTTAGGGTTAGGTTTCCACCGAAACCATCTCGGACCCACCGAGTTGAAAAACTCGGTCCCACCGATTTGGCTTATGCCATTGCACAAGTGAGATTCGTTCTGACCGAGTATTACTAATCGGTGTGACTGATTTTGGAACTTTGTGAAACCCTAGCAGTCTCGGTGCCACCGAACTGTGACTCGGTCTGACCGAGTTCACCAGTTTAGGTTCCAAAACTGCTTCAGTATCACCGAGTTTAAAAATCGGTAGATCCGAGATGATTTCAGTGGGAAACTAAAACTAAGTTTTTGAATCATTCTTTTGCAAAAATCTCTGCATTTTGTGATGCTCATCCACTCTACCTCATCTATAAACTGTTCACAGGGTCAGCAGTCAGCTTGTTCATCATGTCAGACCAGAGTGACAGCCAGAATGTGTCAGAACAGCAAGTGCATATGAGTGAGGGCACTAGTCCCTCCAGCCCTTCAGATGAAGGCAGCAGGAGCACCCCTAGCAACCTGCCAAAAGCTGCCACAAGACAAAGAAAGAAGAGGACCTCAGAATCAGAGGATGAGGACTATGTGGCAGAAGAGGAAGCAACTTCCAAGAGAGTTGTGCTCACAAAGGAATATGGCCTAGCACAGAGCACAAAGCCAGGGATGAAAGTCAAAAGGCCAGCAGGTAGGCAGCCTATGCCAAAGGCCAGAGCTTCAACTCAGATTCCTGAGAAGCCTGCACCCATAGAGCCAGTTGCTGCTAAAGGGAAGAAGAGGAAGGAAAGGGTCAAAAAGACCACTGCCAGAGTGCTTGGAAAGGCTTCCATCATGGAAGAAGAAGAAGAAGAGGTTGCTGCACCAGCACCTAAGGCACCCAAGCTGATGGGTGATGTCACAAGATCAGGGGCAACTGCTTCCAAGGCCAAGCCAGCTCCAAAGCCAAAACCAAAGAGGAATACAAGAAGCATCCCAGCTGCTGAGAAGAACAAGGCCCAGTGCCTGAAGCTGCTGAAGAAGATGATGAAGAGCATGTTCTGAGAAAGCTCAAGCCCAAGATCCCAGACCACAATGATGCTCATCCTGTGGCTGAGGACATGAAGCTCAGAAGAGACTCAGGGCTGAGGAAGTGGAGAGAAGCAGACCCGTATGCTTCAAGGAGAAGAACTGTTATTGATTATAGGTTTCACACCAAGGAACAGCAAGATTTTTATGAGACAGTGCTACTTGATAAGAAGCCCATTGTTTGTGACATGAGATGGGTTGATTGGGAATATATCAAGGAGAATGAAGAGCACTACCCTGGAGTGCAGGACAACTTCAAAGCTTGCGGAGTAGCTGACTTTGATGGGCAAAAGCTCACAAAGTGGAATGAGGAGCTTATCATGCAATTCTACTCCACAGCACATTTTTATCCAGATGGGAGGATTGTATGGATGTCAGAAGGAACCAGATATCAGTCAACAGTTGCTGAGTGGGCACAGCTCATTAATGCCCCAGAAGAGCAGGAAGATGACTTGGACATATATGCCAAGAAGAAGATGGACCACAACTCTATGTCCAATACAAGGAAATTCCAAATGAGGCCCTTGATACTTTCAAGTTTGGGTCTGTGCATTATCTTCTGTCAGGGCTGCCAACTATTAACTAGATCCTTAGGCACACTCTGTTGCCCAAGTCAGGTGATCACAAGATGATCAGAGGCCATGCAATCAATTTGCTTCATATATTTGATGTGCCACAGAAGTTCAAGGTGATGAGCCTCATAGTAGAGACTATTAAGAGGACTGCAGCAGATCAGAAGAGGAGCTGTGGTTATGCCCCTCAGATCCAAGAGTTGATAAACTCCAAGATGGGCACAGGCATATATTTATTGGACAAGGAACACCTGCCCATCCATCCAGATTTTGAAGACAATCAAGTTGTCATGAATGAGAATGAACCATCATCAGTTCAAGCACAAGCACAGAAGGAGAAGGCAAGGAAGGAGAAAGCTGCCAGGATGCCAACTCAAGTGGAGGCATCTGAGTATTTCTTGAAAACCAAACAAGAGCAGCTTGCTTACTTGATTGCATCCACACTGAGGATTGAGCAAGGACTAGCCACCCTAACTCAGAATCAGCAGAGCCTAGAGAGAATCGTAGAACAAAAGTTCTATGACTTGGATATCAAGGTGACAGAGATTCAGACTGCAGTGGAGCAGCTCCAAGATGACATGCAGGAGAGGAAAGGCAAGACTACAACTGATGCATTTGCCAGAGTGCCACGAGGTCCGAGGTCTTCTGCAGTGCCAGTTCCTGACACAAGAGCAACCGCCTCCGCTCCAGCCACAGCTTCAGTTCCACCAGCTCCAGCATCTACTTCAGCCTCAACTCCGACCACGTCTACAGAAGGCTTCGTCCTTGGAGTGCTCCGGACTCCACCACCACCAGAAGATCAAGCCTGAGAGTCGATCTAGCACTGTGCATTTTCTAGGAACTTTTTGGTAACTTGTTGCCAAAGGGGGAGAAAAATGTATAGATCATAGGCTTCGAGAGAGAGAGTGTGTTTTTTTCTCTCTTGCTTTATTTGGTGTTTTTCGAACTTTGTTTGCTTTTGAGTGCTTGAGATACTATGCTTGTTAGACATTAATGATCATGTGTTTGATCATAAGCTACACTTAATGCTTGGTGAATGCTATTATCTTATCTATCTTATGTGATCATTCACTTTTCTTGGTGATGAGTGCATGTATTTCATTCTTATCATTTTAAGCGCTCCACCAAGATGTATGTGACATGGAAGAGTAACCCATGACTCTAACTCTTTGTGCATTTGCAGTCCAAAGCAAATCTTAAATATGCACAAATTTAGGGGGAGCTCTTACTTATCACACACTTCTCAAAGCGACGATATATTTCATGCTTATTATCATTTGTCGGAGCTTTGATCTATATGTTGTCATCAATTACCAAAAAGGGGGATATTGAAAGTGCAACTATCCCTAGGTGGTTTTGGTAATTCATAACAGCATATAGCTCATTGAGCTAATGCCATTCCAAGATGATTATTTCAGGAAAGCTCAATGATTGGCATGGCATGGATGGTGAAAGTGGAACCCTCAAAATGCTAAGGACAAAGGATTGGCTCAAGCTCAAAAGCTCAAGACTCTTCATTTTATATTTTAGTGATCCAAGATCACATTGAGTCTTTAGGAAAAGCCAATACTATCAAGGAGGGATGAGGTGTTGCTTAATGAGCCTCTTGCTTCATGTGCTTAGTGATATGCTCCAAAACCCTCAACTACTTTCCCATATACACATATGACCTAAACCCTAAGCCAAACTCGGTCCTACCGATTCTTTCTATCCGACGCCACCGACTTTCACTTGTCATAAGCCACTGCCAAACCCTAGCAATTCGGTTCTACCGATAGGGATCTCGGTCTCACCGAGATGGGATTGCAAACTCTCTGTTTCCCTTTCGTAACTTTTCGGTCTCACCGAAAGAGCGGATCGGTCCCACCGAGATTGCAATGTAAACTCTTTGTTTCCTTTTTGTAACATTTCGGTCTCACCGAAAGAGCAAATCGGTCCCACCGAGTTTGCCTGACCAACTCTCTGGTTAGCTTATTACCAAAATCGGTCTCACCGAGTTTGTGTAATCGGTCTCACCGAGATTACGTTATGCCCTAACCCTAACAAAATCGGTCCTACCGAGTTGCATGTCGGTCCCACCGAAAATCTCTAACGGTCACTAGGTTTACTATTTCGGTCTGACCGAGTTTGTTGATTCGGTCCCACCGAGATTGGTAAATTGTGTGTAACGGTTGGATTTTGTGTGGAGGCTATATATACCCCTCCACCTCCTCTTCATTCGTGGAGAGAGCCATCAGAACACATCTACACTTCCAACTCATATGTTCTGAGAGAGAACCACCTTACTCATGTGTTGAGACCAAGATATTCCATTCCTACCATATGAATCTTGATCTCTAGCCTTCCCCAAGTTGCTTTGCACTCAAATCTTCTTTCCACCAGATCCAAATCCTATGAGAGAGAGTTGAGTGTTGGGGAGACTATCATTTGAAGCACAAGAGCAAGGAGTTCATCATCAACACACCATTTGTTACTTCTTGGAGAGTGGTGTCTCCTAGATTGGCTAGGTGTCACTTGGGAGCCTCCGACAAGATTGTGGAGTTGAACCAAGGAGTTTGTAAGGGCAAGGAGATCGCCTACTTCGTGAGGATCTACAGCTAGTGAGGCAAGTCCTGTGTGGGCGATGGCCATGGTGGGATAGACAAGGTTGCTTCTTCGTGGACCCTTCATGGGTGGAGCTCTCCATGGACTCGCACAACCGTTACGCTTCGTGGGTTGGAGTCTCCATCAACGTGGATGTAGGATAGCACCACCTATCCGAACCACGGGAAAAACATCCGTGTCTCCAATTGCGTTTGAATTCTCCAAACCCTTCCCTTTACATTCTCGCAAGTTGCATGCTTTACTTTCCGCTGCCAATATACTCTTTGCATGCTTGCTTGAATTGTGTGATGATTGCTTGACTTGTCCTAAGATAGCTAAAATCTGCCAAGAACTAAAATTGGGAAAAGGTTAAGTTTTTATTTGGTCAAGTAGTCTAATCAACCCCCGTCTAGACATACTTCCGATCCTATATTTGTGTTGGTTGAATAGATGAATCTGAGATTGTGTGACGCATATCATATAATCATACCCACGGATACTTGAGGTGACATTAGGGCTTTGGTTGATTTGTGTCTTAAGGTGTTATTCTAGTACGAACTCTAGGGCTGTTTGTGACACTTATAGGAATAGCCCAATGGATTGATTGGAAAGAATAACTTTGAGGTGGTTTCGTGCCCTACCGTAATCTCTTCGTTCGTTCTCCGCTATTAGTGACTTTGGAGTGACTCTTTGTTGCATGTTGAGGGATAGTTATGTGATCCAATTATGCTATTATTGTTGAGGGAACTTACACTAGCGAAAGTATAAACCCTAGGCGTTATTTCCACACATTGCAATATCGTTTACGCTCAGTTTTATCATTCGTTACCTTGCTGTTTTTATAATTTCAGATTACAAATACCTTTATCTACCTTCCATATACCACTTGTATCACCTTCTCTTCGCCGAACTAGTGCACCTATACAATTTACCATTGTATTGGGTGTGTTGGGGACACAAGAGACTCTTTGTTATTTGGTTGCAGGGTTGCTTGAGAGAGACCATCTTCATCCTACGCCTCCTATGGATTGATAAACCTTAGGTCATCCACTTGAGGGAAATTTGCTACTGTCCTACAAACCTCTGCACTTGGAGGCCCAACAACATCTACACGAAGAAGGTTGTGTAGTGGACATCAATCAACACTTCGGTAACGAGACGAGGCCCGAAGAGAAAGTTGCGTGCGGATGAAAGGTACATGATCATCGAACTTGATCGCGCTGGCCAACCGATTGAACCCCTCCGGACGAAGCAAAAATTTAATGCTCAGTGCGGGGTTCTAGTTAGGGACATGATCCCGATTAGCATCGAGCAATGGTTGAATCCTAAGGACAAAGACTCTCAGGTGTCTTATGTCAGCGATATGAAGAAAGCTGACCTTTGGACCGCGCTGCATGAAAATTTCACCTTCCCGCCAAAGGAGGATCCGGAGAATCCAGTTAAAAAGCCAATGATCTAGGCTTATGCTCTTAAGAAGATGGCTGAGCTACTCAGGAGGTGGAAGAATGAGCTGAAAGCATCGTTTGTCGACAAAGACAAGACTCCAGAATTCATCGGCCAATTTGAGAAGATCAATGATCAGTGGCCCGCATTTGTCACCAAAAAGAAAATATGAGAGAGCAGCGAAGATGTCAGCGACAAACAAGAAAAATGCTGCAAAGAAGAAGCATCACCATCGCATGGGGTCAGGTGGCTACCTGAAAGCCCGGCCGTTGTGGGACAAGGCTGAGAAGGACCTCATTGATAAAGGGTTTGAACCAGAGTCACGACGCTGGCCAGACCGTTGCAGGACTTGGTTCTTAGGGGTTGCGGGAAAATTGGACCCTGTAACAGGGAAGTGCGTTTGGACCAACGAGCAGCTGAACACACCCATCGAGAAGCTTCAGGAGTATATGGAAAAGGCACAGCAAGGGACGTTCGTTCCGGATAGAGAGAACAACAAGCTCACAGAGGCCCTCGGGAATCCTGAGCACCCTGGACGGACCCGAGGCACGCCAGGCTCCCTTTCGTGGAAGGCTGGATTTCTCGACGCAGGCCGCTTACAAACACCGGGAGAGGAAGAATAAAAAGGAGTTGACCCAACTACATGCGCTACACGCAAGGGTACAAGCGCTAGAGGAACGAGACGAGGCCCGCAGCACGCGACCTGCCGAAGCTGCTACACCCGAGGCTACCCCGCCATCTCAACGAAGAAGCAGCGTGGCTTCCACGGAGCTACTTTAGGAGCCTGTCTTCACGGCTCCAGCTAGCTACCCAGTGGATGCTATCACGGAGTCTCAGAATTGCCACCTTATGACGCAGTGGATGGAATTTAAAGTCAAGGCGGCTGTTGGCTCTATTGCTCCTCCTGAACCTGGCGCAACTTTTCATCGCCGGCCGATTCCGGAAGGATATGCTAGGGTGATGGTGGATGAAATCACAGAAGGATTTGAGGACCTCCAGCTTGACCACCCTACGGGTGACAGGGAAACTCGGCTGGGTTCTTGTTTGAAGACGCCATGCTTGTGGCGGAAGGAGCTCATCAACCTTCCGAACTGGACGCCTCCGCCTCCTCCTCTGGCGAGTCAGGGCACTCCGCCTCCTCCACCGCCTCCTCCACCGGCGAGTGATCAGGGCACTCAGCCTTCTTCTCTGGTGCGTGGCGGCACTCCGCCTCCTCCTCCGGCGAGTGATCAGGGCACTCAGCCTTCTTCTCCGACACGTGGCGGCACTCCGCCTGCGCCGGCGCGCCCGAGCAGCCTCCAGCCTCCTCCTTCTCCGCCTCGCCAGCAAGGGCGGAAGAGGCCCGTCGCCGCCTCGGCTGCTCCAGCATGTCGTAGTCCTCCGCCTCGTAAGCAAGCACAAAAGAAGACAGCCGCAGCCGCTCCGTCTGCTCCGGCGTCTAGCAATACATCCAGAGGCGGCAGGCAATATAGATTCGGTCCACCTCTCAAGCCTCTAGACAAGTTACCATAGGAGAATACCGTGGAAGAAAACGTGAAGATCGTGGAAAAAGAAGTGAAGGACTTCTTTGAAGGGGTGAAAGCAAAGAGACATCCACCTCCGGAGGAGAAGGTAGACCCGGTGAAATCAAAGTGCACTATCGCTGCCCTGAGGAAACCACCAAAGTCTCCGCTGAAAAACAACTATGAGCGCATTACTACAAAGGTATATATCGAAGCTTGGAGGTCGGGAAATACTATCGGTGATCGACGGTTAGCAGAACGACGAGTTGGGAAAAAATTGCCCAGCTCATCGAACAAGCGGACCTATCGTGCCCACCGCTCAAGGTGTCTAGCGATCTCGTCGCTAATGATCTGAGGATGGCGCCCGGTTATAGCAATCTTGAAGATTACCTACCCGGCGATGTACAATATGATTTCTTGGAGGTGGAAGAACACCAATACCATTACGGGAAGCCTATTGTCAAAGATGAAAAATCCCTAACAACGATGATGCGAAGATTCCATGATTGGTACATGAAAACCTACAGAGAGTCTGGGGGGGACGAATACTTTGTATCTGAGAGTTAAAGAGGAGCACGACCTCGTTGGAATTGATTTGTTGACTGTTCCATTTGAGGAGTTCTTCCAGTGGTTCAATCAAAAGGCCCTCAATAAATTAACGGTCACTTGCTACTGTCTTTAAGTATTACTTCTGTCATTAAGTCTCTATATATAGCTCAGCTCTTTCATTGCATGTATATATGATTATCCTCACTATATTATGCAGATTGAAGATCCTCGAGTGTAGAAAAGCAGAAATGTATGATATTGGGTTCATTAACAAAAATCTGATAGATAATAAATCAAAACAAAGATAAAATACTCTTTCCTTACAACTTCAAGTGAGTGTTATTGTCTTGTGCATATTTGGTTTCCCTTATTACTCGAGCGAGGTTATAGTAACATAATTGATGAGTTATGCATGCGTGCGTAGCTTCCACTATATTTTCCTGGAGATTAAGCTTGAGCAGGTACTAGTAACCGTCTTAGACTCGAGACGAAAAGATCCCGAGACCTATGCGGACATGACTAAAATTCTCAACGAGTAAGTTCAATCACTCATTATCGCACCATATCGGCAACTTTTTGTTCATTTCCTGATATCTCAAGTAATAATTATTTTCTTTGTCTTGCAGGGTTTGGAAAAATTTCACCGAAGATGTTCCGGGGCTGCCAAAGGAGCTGCGATATACATACCCAAAAGTAAGTACTACTAGCTAGCTAGTTCTGCACATCTCCCATTGATTCTAGCTACTTTTTCATCAGTGCCATTTATAATTCTTCATTATCAGTTTAATTGACCTCTATTTCTCATAAAGTGCTTGTGGCAGGAACAAGGGGATGACTACTGTGGATACTACGTGTGCGAGTTCATCTACCACGTGACTTGCAAAGATAAGTGGGGCCATTCTCAAAGACAATTTGATGTGCGTACGCAATAATATTCACAATTTCATTCTATTACACCATCATTTATGTTGAGTTTCATTCATATATATGTATTAACCCCCTTCTTCAAATTAGACGTGGGAGATGAGGAATGAACTCCTACCAGAAGATTGCATGAGAGCAATTCAAGTGGAATTAGCGGGATTCTTTCTTGACCACCTCATCAATAAAGCCGGAGAATACCATGTGGAACTTGATTTCAGATGCTAGGGGATTGTAAGAGATCTTACATATTGTATATGTATGTAGCCACTAGCGTCAGGTCGATCACTTCTCTCGGTATGCATAACGAACTTCTGTACTTAATGGTTTCCTTCATTTTCTTACTAGCTAGCGTGTCGAGGGCCACTCTATACGTATAGTACGTAGCGTCGACCAAGCACGGAGATAAGAGAGGACACTTCTCTCTATTAATTAATTACACTAGTAGAAAAAGGGTCAAACGTGAAGCACATTAGTGCTGGCTTGAATTTGAGCCGGCACTAATGGTACCATTAGTGCCGGTTCGAACGACTATGCATTAATGCCGGGTCGTGTTGAACCTTTAGTACCGGTACGTGCCCCGAACCGGTACTAAAGGTGATCGTGGGGCCCCAGCCTGACGCCAGCCTGCCATCACCCCTTTAGTACCGGTTCGTGCCACGACCCGGTACTAAAGGGGTCTGACCTATAGTACCGGTTTGTGACACAAACCGGCACTATAGGGTAATTTTCAAACTCTACCACCCCCCCCACTCGTGTGTCGCCATTTCAGTTCTGAAAAAATCAAAAGAAAATGATAAAAACTTCAAAAAATAAAATCCTTCGAGAGGTAGTTATATTAATACATCTACTAGTTAGGAAAATTTGAAAACTTAAATTTGGACATGTTTTGCAAAAAGTGTAGGGAAAATGTAAAACGGCTATAACTTTTGCATACGATGTCGGAAAAAAACGTATAATATATCAAAAAATTCAGCACGAAAATCCGCATCCGATGGAGACCGCCTACGCCTGTTTGCAATTTTTTAGAATCCTCAAATTCCAAAAGGAAAAAAAGATATGGTCAAATTTAAGTTTTTTTAAATTTTGTTAAATCTGGTCAAACTACTTATTCAAGAAGTATTAATGTTACTACATAATTATTCAAGAATATTAGTGTTACTAAATAATTATTTCAATTTTTTGAATTTTGGTCAAATCTAGTCAAACTGTGGTCAAACTATGGTCAAACCGTGGTCAAACTTATTCAAGAAATATTAGTGTTACTAAATAATTACTGTTTTTTAGAATAATAGTTTCAAACTCAAACAGTAAAATGTGTGACTTCATGCTCAAGCTAAACTCCTGAGGGTTAATAGGATTGGCATCTTACTATTGTCAGGAAAACAACAAGTGCAGACTTGGAAACGAAGGAGAATAGAACCCGAAAGTTAAGCGTGCTCGGGCTGGAGTAGTGAGAGGGATGGGTGACCGGTCGGGAAGTTAGATGATTTGGAATGAGTGATCCACACTTGAGCAGTTAAGTGAGGTGATTAGAGATTAAACACCAAATAATTCATAAAAATTAAAAAAAATGAAAAAAAATTCCAAAATTTTCATAAAAAAAATTCAAAATAAAACCTTTAGTACCGGTTGGTAACACCAACCGGTACTAAAGGTCCCCCATACCAGGGCGCGAGCTCACGCCACGTGGTGGCACTTTAGCGCTGGTTCGTGCCGAACCGGTACTAAAGGGGGGGGGCCTTTAGTGCCCACCAATTAGTGCCGGTTATGGAACCGGCACTAAAGCCCCTTACGAACCGGTTTTAAAGATCCGTTTTCTACTAAGCTACCAAACACAATATATGAAACACCTTAATTAACCATACAAAACCCACAAATCCACCCCCCCCCTTCAGAAAAAAACAAAACCCTAGCCCCTGAACAGCTGATACGTGGATGCCTATTGGTCCCGGTTGGTGCCACCAACCGGGACTAAAGGGCCTCCTGCCTGGGCTCGCAGCACCGGCCACGTGGAGGCCCATCTATCCCGGTTCGTATAAGAACCGGGACTAAAGGCCTAGGCATGAGTAATGACCCTTTATTCCCGGTTCCCCAACCGGGACAGATGGGCCTTATGAACTGGGACAAATGGCCCTTTTTCTACTAGTGGTACTTCGTGGGCACTTTTGGTCGATGGATGTGGAATGGATACTGAAGACCAGAACATCTCCATGGCTGCGGTCGGATTTCTTATCATGGTTCCCAGAGAAGGGTGGTACATTTACGGTGAAAAGTGCCTACAAGCTGGCCACATACAATCATAACATCGCCCGTGCTAACGGTTCTTCTAGCGCTGCTCCGGACAGGAACCGGGTGTCAAAGGTGGTTGTTCCGCACAAAATGAAGATTATGGCCTGGAGGGTTGTTGCGGGAACTCTACCTACTCAGCAATGCAAGAACTATAGGTACGTTGTGTTACATTCTACTTGCAGGCTCTGTGGGTTGGAGGAGGAGACCACATTTCATGCTTTGACAACATGTTATCAAGCCAAATGTTGTGCGTTAATATGCGTAGATGGTGGCCTATTCTAGGTGACGATCTTCTAGTTGATAATGGAACGGAATGCTTTCAGATTTTCTCAACAACTGTTCAGCAGATGTACGAGATATGGTGATTATGCTGGTCTAGAGGATCTGGCAAGTGCGTAATGATCTATGCCATGGTAAGGATCCCCCACCCGTTTTGGCATCAGTTGACTACCTAGATAGCTACTACCACTCCATCAAGCTTGCTTCCAGATTCTCAGAGGACAAAATTATAAATTGTAAGATGCCCGTTGTACTGTCGGTGCCACTCCAGCCTCAGGGGTCACCGGTGCTACCATGGCCTTCCCGAGCGCGGACAGAGTGACCCTCTCTGTTGACAGGTCCTTCCAAGCTATCGACAGCTCGGCGGCTGCTGGCATGGTCGTTAGGAGTAGCGATGGGCGATCATCTTTGTACAATATCACTTCAGTTTTCATTGCAATGATCCTCTCGAAGCGGAGCTCCATGCAATAATGCATGGTATGGCCCTGGCCATCGAACACTCCAACAGGCCGGTGTTCCTGCAATCAGACACATCGATAGCATTGTCTTGCTTGCCGCCCAATGCGCTTCTTCGGTCCGCTTATGGTTAGCGGGTGATGGAGATCAAACACTTAGATGCTACTAGGGAGTTTTATCCTCAGAAAATTAGTCATTCTCAAAATAGAGTTGCCGATCGTTTGGCTTCTTATAACTAATCGAAGCGAGCCAGCGTTGTTTCGTTGGGCTCGGTTCCACCTTGTATTGAGGATTTATGACCTCTCGACTCTAACTCTATGATATTGCAATAGAACTCCCATTTACCCCGCAAAAAAAGTAGTAGCGTTGTGTAGAAACAACGCTACATGTATACATTAGTAGCAGCGTGTCACATCCCTAGCTTCTGGCATTCCACTAGGGTAACTTCATGTGTGCATCATGTTTAAACTTTGAAAGAAACTTGAAATGGGGATTGCATAAACCCTAGCATTAAAGGAATTCACTAGGTTCAACCAAAATATTCCCAGTAAATCCAAATGGCTTTAAAAAATGTTCATCATTCTTGGAAAAAGCTGGAAACAGTAACCAGAGGTGATGCACATTTTTGCATGACATATTTGGGCTCTGGATTAAATCATACTCTATTTGCATTTGGGAATTTAAATGCTATTAAATATTTTAAATGCTCGAATAATTATAAACTAAAATGTTTACTGTAGGATATATTCCCAACAGTGATCACGAGTAGTTTCATGATTTTTGGAAGTGTCTAAGTATTTTTAATAAAGCCCCAAAGACTACAGAATAATAGAAAACAAAATTAAAAGAAAAAGAGGGAGAACTTACCTGGTGGGGCCAACCGGCCCACCACTGTAGTAGCCCAGCCGGGCAAAGCCAGCCCAGCCCACCTCCACCTCCCTGTCGTCTTCCACCTCCTGCCAGTGGGCAGGAGGGCGTGTGCCCGCGGTGCACATGCACGCGCCTCGCCACCTCCTGCCTCCCTGGTTGTCCTGGCCTTCTCTACACGCGCCACGCCACCACACTAGAATTCTCTCACTCTCTCCCGACCTCTTCCCCCTCCTCTTCTCCCTCTCCCTCTGGAGCCCGAGCACAGCCGCAGCCGCGCCTTCGTAACGCCGCAGCCACCGACCCTACCGCGCCTCGCCGACATGTCCATGACCTCCGCCTCGACGCCCTCGTCCTCCTCGTAGACTCGCTCGATGCCGGACGCCCCAAAATGCCGCCCCCGACCTCGACTTCATCGTTCGGCCGCCGAGATCGCCGGCGACCTCCCGTCTTCATCAGCTCCTCCCCGACCTCGCTGACCCACTCGTCGTGAGCGTGGTGAGCTGCTGGCCGTTCCCCCCCCCTCTCCGTTCTCTTCCTCGCATGCCGTAGCGACCGCACCAAGCTTGACTGCACCCGCTGCCGCTTGCGCCCGGCGCCGACATGGCCCCGGCAACCAAATGGCCCGGGCGTCGTGTCCAACATGCTCGCCGCCTCGCGTAGCTGCTGGAGGTGCCATGAACGCGCTGCCACAGCCACTACAGCCCCGTAGCCACAAACACCCGAACGCCGGCTGTCGGTGTCAAAACCGGCGGATCTCGGGGAGGGGGTCCCGAACTGTGCGTCTAGGCAAGATGGTAACAGGAGGCAAGGGACACGAAGTTTTACCCAGGTTTGGGCCCTCTCGATGGAGGTAAAACCCTACGTCCTGCTTGATTAATATTGATGATATGGGTAATACAAGAGTAGATCTACCACGACATCGAAGAGGCTAAACCCTAGAAGCTAGCCTATGGTACGATTGTTGTTGTCTATGTTGTCCTACGGACTATAACCCTCCGGCTTATATAGACACCGGATAGGGTTAGGGTTACATAGAGTCGGTTACAATGGTAGGAGATCTACATATTCGTATCGCCAACCTTGCCTTCCACGCCAAGGAAAGTCCCTTCCGGACACGGGACGGACTCTTCAATCTTGTATCTTCATAGTCCAGGAGTCCGGCTGAAGGTATAGTCCGGCTATCCGAACACCCCCTAATCCAGGACTCCCTCAGTAGCCCCCGAACCTGGCTTCAATGACGATGAGTCCGGCGCGCAGATTGTCTTCGGCATCGCAAGGCGGGTTCTCCTCCAAATTTCGTGTGCCTGTTTGAATAAAGTCTGGTTTCTCATAGATGTTGCGCTCCTTGGCTTCTACACCCAATAATGGCCGCTTCCCACGTGTCAAACGAATATGAAAAGTCTGAGTGCTTTTACATTCACACCCCTAGCCGCGTAAATGAGCTGCCCTATTTAAGGGGACGAGGATTTAGATCCAATCCACACCTTCTCCCCTCCGCGAGTGTTCATCAGAGCGCATCCGACAAAGGTCCATTCTACCATGGCCAGCCGTCGCAACTCCTCCCCTCGCCCTTCCAGCCCTAAGCCTGGATATTGGGAGAGATGTTCCATCCCGCATAGCGAGCTAGTGACACTCCAGACCAAGGGATTTCTCCCCCCGGCCTATATAGTCCCGGTTCGAGCCGGTCTTGCCGTTTACAACGGCGGAGAGCAAGTAGAGAATGCCCCTAATCCCTCCAGAGGAGAGCGGGTGTGCCTCGTCCCTTACTTAATAAGGGAGCTCGGATTTCCAATCCATCCATTTCTCCGGGGTTGCTGGAGTTCTACGGCCTCCAGCTAGATAATCTCACGCCTGCCTCAGTACTGCATATCGCGGGCTTTGTAGCCCTCTGTGAGCTATTCTTGGGTGTCAAAGCTCATTTCGGACTGTGGAAGGAGCTATTTTGCCTCGTGCCCCATTCCAAGAAGGGGTCAGTGTATCAAGTGGGCGGAGCCGAAGTGTGGCGCATCGCCGGGACTGGATATCTGTCCGGAACCCCAAAGAAGGCGTCCGAAGACTGGCCCTCGGAGTGGTTTTATATAGAAGACGTCCCGCTGCCGGATCCTGTCCGGATCGGCCTCCCTGAATTCAACAGTGCTCCCTTAAACAAGCGCCTAAGCTGGCGCCCACGGAGCCTTCAGAGGGGAGGTGACAGGGACATCATTTACATGATGGGCCGAATAAGATTGTTAGCCCATTCCGGACTAACCATGATCGGGGTTATGTCCGAATGCATTATGCGGGGGGGGGGGGGGGGGGGTGCAGCCGCTTCAATATAGAAGCCACCCCATGTGGGACTTCAACGGGGAGGACGACGCCACCCGCTACGCCCGTAAGGGGCCAGATTTGGCTGTCGCTCTACTAAAGATCTTGTCCACTTTGTATAAGGGAGAAGAGGAGGAATTTCTCCGCGTCAACCCTCAGGGTGGATTCTCCATGCACAATCCCCCAAGCTGGGTAAGCGGCCGTATTTACTTGTCCATCCATTTTGTATTCCCATTGTTAAATATTCAGTCTGACGACTTCAACGCAGGAACTGCGCCTCGCTGTTAAGGAAATAAGCAGCCCTCCTCCACCACCCGAGGACCCAGGACGGTCCCTCGACCCGGCCTCCCAAGAGGATCCGGACATATCTGTGTAGCTGATTGATGGAGTGTTCCATCAATTGAGCAAGGACAACGCCTTGGTGGCCATTACGGTCGATTACCCAGGACTAATCCTGACCCCCAGGTACCTGAGATGGAAGTCCCAGTACCACGAATAGGTGTCCGCCCACTCGTGTTCAGTTTCCTGATTGCAACCGAACTTTGCAGGGGAGGTATTTAAGGCGGAAGGCCGAACCTGCGGCGACAAGCCAACGAGGGGCCGTAGGGCCCCGCAGGCAGAAAAGAAGTGCAGTCCGGACCGAGGCGTCAGCGCAAAGGTATGGCACGCCCCCTTATCCCAGGTGTTATACCTTCGAGGCATATTGACACTCGCGCTCTTTTCAGGACAAAGAGACCTCGTCGGACTACATCCGGAGAGGTGGCCAATCGCGCCTCCACCAGCGAGGCTCCAAAGCCTGGTCAGGAGGCAGAGGCGAACGCAAGGCGCGCGCCAGACGCTCCTCCGACGGAGGATGTGGACGGGTTGTCTGCCACCAACTCTGAGGTGCAGAGTGCCATGAACCACAGGCGTCGCCGGACAATTCTTCGCGACGCTTGTTTCTCCCAAGGGGCGTTAGATGCCTTCAACTCAGGAGATGCGTATCTCCGTGCCGCTCAAAATGGTCTAGCCAGAGCCACGAAGCAGTATGTAAAAGACATACGGGTAAGAAAATTCTGGTAATTATATGTATATACCAGTAGCCCCCGAGACTTGAAACAGTTAGAATAACTTATTTAAGGATCATTTGTGATGCAGGTTCTTACGGAAAAGAATTCCCTACTGTCCAAGGAGGTGGAAGAGTGCAAATCCCAACTTGAGGCCGCACTAGCCACGACAGGGGAGCCCAAGGAGACCCCCTCTGGTAATATACACTTCGAAAGATAAGTATTTTGCGAAGCACGGCTTTGGTGCGAATCTGACAAATGAAATTGCAGATGGCGCCGGATTGAATCCGGAAAGGAACCACCTCCTACGCCAGCTAAAGGCTGGTGAGAAGGTGCTGACAAAGATGAGGCGGGAGAAGAACGATCTCCAAGATGCCAATACCAAGCTGGGCGTCGAGCTGAAAGATGTTCCTGCCCAGCTGTCAGACTCCGTGAAGGAGAATCAGCGGCTTCGGCGCGGCATATTTAGTAAGTGCTTGAATGAACCTTTGAAAGAAAGTTCGGTGGGGAAGTCGACTAACAGAGCAATGTCTGTAGGTGTGCTAACAAGTCGTCCTGCAGAGGAGATGCCCGGTTCTACGGGTGACCTTCTTCCCGAGCTCTCGCAACTACTCGATCGAGTTCGGCAGGCGATGCAAGGCGTCGCCCAGACCCTGTGGCCATCCGTCTCCATGCCCGAAGGTCTTGGAGATCTTGCGGAGAAGCTAAAGGGAGCACGGCGGCGCTTCCGATTGTGGAAGATATCAGCCTGCCGTCAAGGCGCTAGGGAGGCCCGGGCCATGGTGAAGACGCGGTACGCAAAGGCTGACCCCAACCACATGGCCGAGGTCGGTCCTGTAGGGTCCGATGGAAAGGAGATCCCTGTAAGCTTAGTATACGACCAAGTAGAGTTGGCCGCAAAGTATTCCCAGCAGGACTGTAAATTAGACAGCCCGTTAGATAGTATTGAAGAGCAATACAACCAGTCAAAATGACTATCTTATATCTTATATTTACTAATTGAAGGCACCATTGAAGTACTTTCATTAATCCATATCATTAGTATTAATTACACCGTTGGATTGTAGAATATACGTTCAGGATAAAAGGAAAACATACGTAACATAGATGGTCCCGATGTCACATAAAAAAAGGCATATGACACGTCCAACCTTAGTGAATCAGAAGGAAAAAAAAGATCCATCTGTTTCGTCAAAAAAAGGAAGCCTCCAACCATAGAGTCCAATCCAGCGGAAAAAGGGGACAAACTCCACGATGCATGAATACATGATCGCCCATAATAAACAAAACAATGTACAGCGTGACACAACTAGAAAAGAGACATCCTATACATGATCGCCCGTAAATAAACAAAATAACAGACATACGTGTGACTCGATCCAATCTATCAAAACAAAAGACGAACGACTAAAAAAACATGAGCAGCGTACCTTAAAAAATAGTGTACAACGTCGTGCAAGAAAAAAGAAAGATGTGCAGCGGCCTATCATGCATGTTTTCCCCGCACGTTTGCTTTGTTGAAAAAAAAATCACCCACACGTGACTAGATCTAATCTGACCAAAGGAAAGATGAATGACTAAAAAGAATATGAAGAGCGTCCCGTAAACAAAACAATGTACTGCGTCCCGTCAAAAAGAAAAAAAGATGCCGAGCGTCCTATCATGCATGTTCTCCCAGAAGCACGCTTCCTTTCTTGAAATAAATGACCCACACGTGACTCGATCTAATAATCTGTCAAAAGAAAAGATGAACCGCGTCCTGATAAAAAAAATGCAGCGTCCCGTCTCAAAAAAAATTACAGGGTCCTATCATGTTTTCCAAAGGAAAGCCATACTTATGTCGCATCTGATTGATTTCAATTCAATAAACTCTCCTAAGTGATTTCGAATCCAAAGAAAGAAAAACACATCCGCTTGCTGCCATAAAACCGCTTTTCCTAATCCTCTGCTTTGACACGCCGTCTGTTCTTCGGGGCATCAACGCTGCCCTTAGTGTTCTATCAACCACTGGAATCGATCTAAAAAAGAGGTATAGTTCAATCCTTCTTCTCCTGCTGTCCTGCTCTGATCATGTTTCTCAACCATGGAAAACACGATTGCAATTATCCATCGAACCTCCATGATATTGCTTACTACTCATGAGCGGTTCTAGAGTAGTAGGAAATAATCTAAGTATGTACGTGCATAGTTCTTTAACATCAAAGAGTCATGCCGATTGTAAAACAAATCGATTGATATATGCCTCAGTTATTCCTCAGAGCATGAAAGCACAAGCAATGAGAATTAAGGCACATGAGAATAGGCAACCTTGATCAACTGCTCCAATAACATCCTCCGGTACGCCGCCGGGTGCCGGCCACATCGAGTGTCTCCAAATGTGACGCGTTGGTTATATCTGATGTCTGACGATGCGAAATACAGATCATGCGTGAAGATCGGCCAATGTGCTACTACTAAACTTGCTTGAAGTGTGGGTCTGCTATTGTCCAATCTGCATGTACATATGGTTCGTTCCAAAATACGTTTATAACTTATAAATGGTACGTATATTTCTTTTTAATTTACTATACTCATGATGAATAAATGAGTGGTGACCTATATTTTTTTCTTTGAGCATGGGTTCGCATGAATCTTCCAAGTATGGAATATATATATTCTGATACTTAATCAATTTTCTTTTAAAGATTTGTTATAGTACGTGTAAAACCAGATTGATTTCTATGAGTGCATATATTAAGATAATCATATATTTTACCGAGTTATGGTTATATATGTTTTTTCGCCTAAAATTTGGGATCTAAAATTTTCCTAGAATTATCATTGTTTTCATGATGAGGCTTGATTAATTTTTTATTCGAGATTGGGTATTTCCGAAAAATAAGGGACACTACAAGGGGAAAATTTCTGCAATAGGAAAACATGACAACAATTCAATGATTTTTTTCCTAAAAAAACACGATAATTATCTCCCTAAGGTGCAAACAGAGAAACTTCCATCTGTCTAAACTTTACATATGAATTATGCTATATTACATTGTAAAATGAAGATGATACTGCAAATTTTCTATTGATATAGTACTAGCCCGTGTTGTAGCACGAGTTGACGACTAGTGTAATTTAATTGACATTTATAATGCCTTTTAGCCGGATTGTAGATCATTTGTCATGGCCGACCTTTTCGCTTCAGCCTCGGGACTTGACGGTCCGGAATGTGTCCGAATTCCCATGCGGTTATATAGGAACCGGGGAATGCATGGAGACCAGGCGTAGGGGTCATTAGGGCTTGAACAGACAAGTGCCCGACTAGTTATGTTATATTACATGGTTAGTAAGAAACATCTTCCAGGGAGAATAGTTCCGTTAGGGTTCCTTTCCCTAGGAGGCATGCCCTAAGGTGCATGTCCAGGCTGCGAAAAGAAACGCAGGAAAAACATCTGGGGACGTATAGATAAAAAAAGGATCATCTTTACTTCACCGACCGAATATTCCCTTAAGAACGCTAGCTTTCGGCTTCACCCAGTTTAAGGTACACGTCCGGCTGACCCGGCAGTAACCATCGCAGAGGTGCTCCCTTTACAACCTAGCCGAACAATTGGAAACGTAGGGGTAAGCACAGGAGCCAGGCAACCCAGCTTCGCCAAAACTTAAGTCATATCGATGCATATAATGGTGAATAAAAGGTACATGCGGAAGTGTGACACATGTGTTGGGCATGAAGCCCGTATGAATAAGCTTCTGTTTAAAGAAGTCCCCTGGATTAATGAGCGCGGATAGCGCGTCACTTTATGAGCCTTTAGGGGCTATAAAAGAGAGAGAGAGAGGAAGAGAAATATAAGACAGAAAATATATAAAAAATGGACAGAGGAAGGAGACGAACACAGAGTCCGGTGCTAGGCATAGAATCTTCGGAGACGTGCTGCGTTCCATGGGTTCGGCCCGAGTCGGTTATCCGATGCATCCCGCAGGCGGTACGCTCCACCAGTCAGGACTTGGTCAATTATGAAGGGACCCTCCCACTTGGGCTTGAGTTTGTCCTTTTTCTTGTCCGATAGTCGTAGAACTAATTCGCCAACGTTGTAATTTTTGGCCCGTACTTCTCTGCTTTGGTATCTTCGAGCCTACTGTTGATAGAATGCGGAACGGGCTTTTGCCACGTCACGCTCCTCCTCCAATGCGTCCAAGCTGTCCAGCCGATTGAGTTTGGCTTCTCTTTCTTCGTACATGCGCACTCGAGGTGAGTCATGAATTATGTCGCAAGGCAAAACTGCCTCTGCGCCGTACACCATAAATAATGGTGTGTATCCGGTGGTGCGATTCTGCGTGGTCCGCAGCCCCCAGAGTACGGAGCCGAGCTCCTCTACCCAGTGCGTGTTAGATTCCTTGAGGGACCGCACTAGTCTGGGTTTGATGCCGCTCATGATAAGACCATTTACACGTTTGACCTGGCCGTTAGTTTGTGGGTGATAGACGGAAGCATAATCGAGCTTGATGCCCATGTTTTTACACCAGAGTTTTACCTCGTCGGCTGTGAAGTTCGTGTCGTTATCAGTGATGATGCTGTGGGGGACGCCGTAACGGTGTACAACCCCGGATATAAAGTCTATCACCGGTCCGGATTCGGCCGTCTTAACAGGCTTGGCTTCTATCCATTTGGTGAACTTATCCACCATGACCAGTAAGTATTTTTGCTTGTGGGTTCTGCCTCTAAGGGGTGCAACCATGTCAAGCCCCTAGACCGCGAAGGGCCAAGTAATGGGGATTGTTTGGAGGGCGGTGGGTGGCATATGGCTTTGGTTTGCAAAGAGCTGGCAACCGGTGCATCGTTGGACTAAGTCCTGAGCGTCTGCCCGGGCCGTGGGCCAATAAAAGCCTGTACGGAAGGCCTTGCTTACAAGGGACCGGGCTGCAGCGTGATGACCGCCAAGTCCGGCATGAATTTTAGCCAGGAGGTTCCGCCCCTCCTCTTCGGAGATGCACCTTTGAAGGACTCCGGTAGTGCTTTTATTATAAAGCTCTCCCTCGTGGACTCTGTAGGCTTTAGATCGCCGCACTATGCAGCGTGGCTCATTTTGGTCCTTGGGGAGTTCCTGCCTAGTAAGGTGGGCGAGGAATGGTTCTGTCCACTGGGCGATGACGGCCATTATTTCGTGGGCTGAAGGTGTTATTTCATTGGCAGAGCCTCCGATTGTGTTAGAATGTTCGGTGTCGGGCAGTGCGGTTGGGTCCGGGCTGTTATTGTTCGGCTCCCCTTCCCATACTACGGATGGCTTGAACAACCTTTCCAAGAATATGTTGGGGGGGACTACATCGCGCTTTGCGCCGATGCATGCCAGGACATCAGTTGCCTGATTATTTTCCTGGGCTATATAGTGAAATTCGAGCCCCTCGAACCGAGCTGACATTTTTAGGACGGCGTTGCGGTAAGCTGCCATTTTTGGATCCTTGGCATCGAAGTCTCCATTTATTTGGGATATTGCGAGGTTCGAGTCCCCGCGCACCTCTAGGCGTTGGATGCCCATGGATACTGCCATCCGGAGACCATGTAAAAGGGCCTCATATTTGGCTGCATTGTTGGAGTCTGTGTACATAATCTGTAGTACGTATTGAACTATGTCTCCTGTGGGGGACGTCAAAACGACGCCAGCCCCCAGTCCGGCCAACATCTTGGATCCATCGAAATGCATGATCCAATTTGAATATGTGTCGTATTCTTTAGGGAGTTCGGCCTCCGTCCATTCTGTGAGGAAGTCGGCCAAGACTTGCGATTTGATGGCTCGTTGAGGCTTATAAGTTATGTCGAACGGGAGGAGCTCAATGGCCCATTTTGCAATCCGGCCCGTTGCGTCACGGTTGTTTATAATATCGTTAAGTGGTACTTCCGAGGCTACTGTTATTGAACACTCTTATTAGTAGTGTCGTAGCTTCCGGGATGCCATGAATACCGCGTACGCAATCTTTTGATAATGCGGGTACCGTGATTTGCAGGGAGTGAGGACAGTGGACACGTAGTAGACCAGCATTTGAAGGGGGAATTTGTGTCCGTCCGCTTCTCGTTCGACGACGAATACTGCGCTTACAACCTGATGTGTTGCTGCAATGTATAATAGCATTGGTTCGCCAATGTTTGGTGCGGCCAGGACTGCGTTTGTTGCCAGTATGGCTTTTATTTCGTTGAGTCCGGCCGTGGCTGCATCCGTCCATTTGAAGTGTTCGGTGCGTCGAAGGAGGCGGTAAAGGGGTAGGGCCTTTTCTCCCAAGCGGGAGATAAAGCGGCTTAGAGCCGCCACGCATCCGGTTAACTTTTGTATTTGTTTGAGGTCCTTTGGGATATCCAGTTGCGACAGAGCTCGGATCTTGGCTGGATTTGCTTCAATTCCTCTACCGGATACTATGAAGCCCAAGAGCTTTCTGGCTGGAACGCCGAAAACGCATTTTTCCGGGTTGAGCTTGATGTTGTATGTTCGGAGGTTATCAAATGTGAGCCTCAAGTCGTCTACTAGAGATTCAACATGTCTTGTTTTGACGAACACATCATCTACATATGCCTCCACTATTTTGCCGATCTGGCTTGCCAGACATGTCTGAATCATGCGCTGATATGTTGCGCCAGCATTTTTCAGCCCGAACGGCATTGTGTTGAAGCAGAATGGCCCGTATGGTGTGATAAATGCCGTTGCGGCTTGGTCTGGTTCTGCCATCTTAATTTGATGGTAGCCAGAAAATGCGTCGAGGAAACATAATGAATCGTGTCCTGCGGTAGCGTCGATAATTTGATCGATGCGGTGGAGGGGGAAGGGATCCTTTGGACAAGCCTTGTTAAGGTCTTAAAAATCAACACACAGGCGCCATGATTTGTCCTTATTCGGTACCATCACCAGGTTGGCTAGCCAGTCCGGATGTTTTATATCTCTGATGAATCCGGCCTCCAATAGCTTTGCTAGCTCCTCTCCCATGGCCCGTCTCTTAGGTTCAGAAAAACGCCGAAGATCCTGTTTGACAGGTGTGAATCCTGCGTGGGATTCCTAGCATGTCTGAAGGGTGCCAGGCGAAAATGTCCCAGTTCTCTCGTAGGAACTCTCGCAATGCGGCTTCGTCATCAGGGTTTAACTGGGCCCCGATGGAAGCTGTTTTATTGGGGTACGTTGGATGGACTTGGAATTTGACTATTTCGTCCGCCGGTTTAAAGGAGGTGGACTTCGATCTTTTGTCGAGTACCACATCGTCCCTAATCACCGTAGAGCGCAGCGCAGTTAGCTCCTCAGCCGCTAGGGCTTCAGATAGTGCCTCGAGGGCCAGTGCGGCTGTCTTGTTTTCGGCGCGGAGTGCTATGTCAGGATCACTAGCGAGAGTGATGATCCCGTTAGGCCCGGGCATCTTGAGCTTCATGTACCCGTAATGGCGTATTGCTTGGAAGACTGTAAACGCTTTCCTCCCTAGCAGAGCGTGATAACCGCTGCTGAACGGAGCCACCTGGAATGTGACCTCTTCGGACCTGTAATTATCCGGTGTGCCGAACACCACATCTAGTGTGATTTTTCCTGTACAGCGCGCTTCCCGACTGGGGATTATTCCTCTAAAGGTTGTGCTGCTTCGCTCAATGCGGTTCCAGTCTATTTCCATTTTTTGAAGGGTCTCCTCATAAATGAGGTTTAATCCGCTGCCGTCGTCCATGAGTACCTTGGTAAGACGAAAGCCATCCACTATTGGACTACGGACCAATGCGACTGGTGCTCGGGCTGTTCGGGATTTAGGTTCATCACTGGCGTTAAAGGTAATAGCCATGTCACTCCATGGGTTTATTGTTGCTACTTGGTAGACTTCGGCAAGGCTGCGGAGTGTCCTTTTTCGCATATTATTTGATGCGAAAGTCTCGAAGACTGTTAATACCGTATTGGTGTCTCTGGGGTGGCTTTCTGTGGCCTCCGGAATTAGGAGATTTCGCCAATTTTGGCCACTTGCCGGAGTATCCAACATGCTCTAAGGTTGTGAGTTGGTGTGGCGTCCTCTATACTTTGAATTTTACAGGGTCCATTAAGCCATCCTTCTAGTACGGTTCCATGCCCTGTAGAGGGTTTTTGCTTTTTAGTGCTTGACCCGGGTGACTGGTGATGATGCACCCTTTTATTTCAGACTCGGTTTGTATTCAGGGCCGGATTGTCCCAAAATTTTATTTCGGTTTTCCAGGCGCTTTCCATCGCACAGTATTTTCGTACAATGGACGCTAAGTCAGCGAATGGTGTAATATCACGGCGACTTATGGCGTGGAGTATTCCCTTGTCCGTGCAATTATTGCAGAAGGTTGAGATTGCGTCTTCCTCGCGGCAGTCCCTTAGCCTGTTCTTAACCAGGAGGAATCTGGCCCAGTAAAGATGTACTGTTTCATCGGGTTTTTGCCTGATTTTGGATAGATCGCTTAGAGGCCGAGGAATTAAATCCGAAGCCTCACCCCATCTAAGGCTCAGAGGCCGAGGAATTTCCGAACCCGAAAATTTGGATTCCTGGATGTTGTCCAATGAATCCAGCCCGTCGCTTGATTCTAAATTCAGGTCTTGAGTGATATCCTCCCATCCGCGGGTATCCGCCTTGGAGGGATCGGGAATCCGGATGTAGCGAGTCTTTAAGATAGATGAAGGGTCGCCACACTGTCCCTCTACCACGGCAACGTGATGGGTGACTTGGGGATAGTTAATCTCTCTCAGATCGGGTTTAGACCCAATTTGGTCATAATCCGTGGCGACTCCCAGGGCGGCGAAGCGATCCAAGAGCTTGTTTATGGAGGAGAGCTCCATTGGATCTAACTGCTCGGCGAGTTCCGAGCTGACATGAACATTGTTTTCGATGGCTCGAGAGGTCATCGTCGGGGCAGAAGCCGAACAGGCGGTCATAAGAAAACCACCTAGCCGGAGGGTTTGGCCGTCAGCCAAAGCTCCCTTAGCAACGGTGCCGTCTTTAAAGATGGGGCGAGGCATCCTTCCTGATGGCGACGACATAGATGAACTCTCAATGAAAGCACCAATGTCGGTGTCAAAACCGGCGGATCTCGGGTAGGGGGTCCCGAACTGTGCGTCTAGGCCGAATGGTAACAGGAGGCAAGGGACACGAAGTTTTACCCAGGTTCGGGCCCTCTTGATGGAGGTAAAACCCTACGTCCTGCTTGATTAATATTGATGATATGGGTAATACAAGAGTAGATTTACCACGAGATCGAAGAGGCTAAACCCTAGAAGCTAGCCTATGGTATGATTGTTGTTGTCTATGTTGTCCTACGGACTAAAACCCTCTGGTTTATATAGACACCGGATAGGTTAGGGTTACATAGAGTCGGTTACAATGGTAGGAGATCTACATATCCGTATCGCCAAGCTTGCCTTCCACGCCAAGGAAAGTCCCTTCCGGACACGGGACGGACTCTTCAATCTTGTATCTTCATAGTCCAGGAGTCCGGCTGAAGGTATAGTCCAGCTATCCGAACA